>NC_133896.1:29113371-29123371 GCF_964199755.1 Larus michahellis | reverse complement strand
ACATCTGAGGTATAAACTGTAGTACACAGACAGTGGGAAAAATTGTGGCTTATAGTACAGAGATACCTATTTTAGGCAATGCTTGTTTTTTCAGTTGTGGTTAACTTCAGCACAAATGAATTAATCTGATTTCTTAACGCCTTCTTATGTCAGCCGAGTGCACCTGTTCAGATGGAATGCTGCAGGAAGGATGTACGTTTTCCTTATCTGGCACTTGGGTGGGTGGGTGTGGGTGTGTGGACCAGGGGGTTGCTGGCTCCTCTCTGTAGTAAATAAATCTCATCTGTGATAATTTGCAAAAATCCAGTTGTCAATTTTATTGTAAATCTGTGTTCAAAAATGGCCTTTAGAGACCCATCGTATGAGTGCCCGTTTAAAAGTTTCGTACTACAGCTTGAATTCTTGTCAATAGCAGCACTCTCCACGCTGTGATCCACACACTGTCGTCCCATTGCTGCCCTTCGTAGCCATTTTTGGACCGTTACTTTACTCACAACTACTGTCTTCACTGGTGAAGGTATTCTAAATAGTAAAATCATTAGCTGGCTTTGAAAAGGTGATTTTTTTTTACCATGAGAATTCTGTTTTTTTTCATCAAAGATGCTGACTTTGCTCACTGATGCAGATGTGATACATATTCTTTCCGGTTGTGCCAAGATCGGTCCTGTAACTCACAACTGGGAGCTCCGTTTTCCTGAAAGCCCTTGCAGCACAAGGTGTCTGAGCATACTTCACATTTTTACAGAGAGAACTTACTTGAGTAGACAGTAGTATATTAAACCTCCTAATATAGGTACTTTATTTTACAATATTTCAATAGCAGTGACCTAATTATTGTTTAAATTTTATTCATTTACTTACATATTTAAAAAATACGCAGTGAAGTCATTTATGTATCTGCTTAACTCACGCTTTGAAAGCTAAATGTTTTAGATAATGTGAAAAAAAAACCACCTTTACAAATATTCTCTTAGCTTGTCTAATTTTTTGTTCTCACACATTCAGCGATGTCCTTCATATTTGGCATTTTGATTTATTAGGCAATCTTAAGTATTAAAGACTTTTAACATACCAGCGCAAGACTTCAGATGCATTGTGCCTTGTGTCAATGATGAATTAATTCCAGCAGAGCACAAAAGTTACCATTATTTAAGCCTCGCTCCTCACCTCTGCTTTTACATCATAGACCGGGTTTAAAAGGCTGAAGTTTGGGCCGTGTGGTAGGCAGTGAAACGCGGTGAAGGCGGGAGCGTGCCAGGTTCATGGGGCTGAGCGCTGGAGCTCTCTCTGGTCTGTGGGTCCACCAACGTGGGCACCGTAACACTGGTGTTGGGTTATGGGTCAGGGCCAGGGGGGGTGTTGCCTTGGTTCGAGGGCCCACCCCGCAGCAGGGCAGGCAGCCCCTACGGTTTCTGGAGGTGGTTTGTGATGGCGGCTGCCATCCGCCTTGTCTCCAGTGCTGACGGGGCGGGATGCGGCACGCTCTGTGCTCCGCAAGGGCGTAAAGGCGGTGTCCCACATAGGAGCGCCGGACCGACCGGCAGCTGAACATCAGCTTACCGCTCGCCTCCACCCATGATAAAGCGCCATGGAGGACCACCGGCCCGGGCAGCTCCAGCGAGGGCCACCAGCCCGCGCAAGGGCCGCAGCCGCGGGGGCGGGCGGGGCAGGGCCGGCGTGCCTCGCGGCGGGGCGGGGCGGGGCGGGGCGGGGCGCCGGCCCCGGGGCGCCCCCTGGCGGCGGCTCCCGTCCCGCGCACCCGCCGCCGCCTCCCGGGCCGGGCGGCAGCAGCAGCCGGGGGCTTGGGCGCCGGCAGAACCCGTACCTGGTAGGGCAAAGCAGAGCCCGCCAGCCTGGCGTGCGGTACACCCTATCATAAAGTAAGGAGGTCTAATTGAGCTACGGCTCTCTATCCTGCTATTTGTACAAATAAAAGACCACATCTTGATGCAAAATAAACACAAAAGCACTGTTGTGACTATAACAGGGAGTCATATACTAATTTATATAATAAGTGGTTGTGCACGCTTTATTCAAGATTATGGCTGCAAGAAATGGCATGAATTGCTGGGTGTGTTTAATGCTGGATTATAGCAATTTGAAACATGTCAAACACATGGCTAATGCCTCATGCTTCACTCATTCTTGCGTAAACCTGCATAGCCACCATCCATTATACCCTTGGTAACAACACAATTCTGCAAGTAAATATTGTTACACTAAGTAACCTTTCAATTCAAGTTGTTTAGGAAGAGAAAATGCAATCTTGTGCAGTCAGTTCCAGTGTCAGTTTAATGTTTCAAAAGGGAAGTGGTGTAGAGAATAAGTATCTGTACAGTGACTCGCCGGCTTAAAACACACACGCGTGCACGCATGCACACGCACGTGCAGAAATCATACAATCGACTGCAGGGGAGAAAAGTAAAACTGTAGCTTCTAACTTCACAGGACCAGGATTTCCTTTTTGGTGCGGGTGATTGCCTCTGTACCCTGGCAGAATTAGGCATTCAACCTGCAGCGCAACCACACGCTAAAATAATCTACAATTTCATTCTCTCTTGCAGAGAGCAGCAAATATTTTCCCCATACCTTTGTTTAAAATGCCTGGTAGCAGCGCTTGTGTCTCACCTTTGGCATCAAGAGTTTGGGAATCACAGCAGAAGTAGGTGCTGGTGAACGTACGTGTCTGTGGATGTGGGTGCATGTGTGCGTGCGTGCCTGTGTAGGCACGCTCAGGACTGACAGCGAGTGTGACAGCGAGAGAAAAAGAGAAGAATTAGGAAGTGTGAATGTGTATAAATGTGTGTAAACAGGGACTTGTATGTTTTTTCTTGTCCTATTTGAAATACTAAACTTTCAGCCTCAGTATCTGGTGGTCATTGTATTTCCTTTGTATTTATTTATGATTTTTATGCTAACAACCTGCACTAGTATTGTTAAAGCAAGAAAAAAGTACATTAGTTTGCTTAGTGAGATGTTGCAGGTTTCAATTATTTTACGACCAATAACTGAAATTACTGATACATAGATATCAGGAATGATCCTCGTTTAGACATTTTCAGTGCTTTAATTTGTGAGGGTTTAGAGTTGATAGTACATACACACGCATGTGCATAGATACACATGCATACGTGTGTGTGTGTGTGTGTATGCAAGAGAAAAGAGGGGAAAAGAGAAAGATTTTGCGCTCTTGCTTTTTCCAGCAGCCTTTTCTTAGTTGCCGGCAGTGAAAAGGGGGCTGTGAACAACCAACACAGAGCATTACTCAAGCCAAAGTTTCAGTATTGTTTTTAAAAATACCCTTTTACAACTAGAAAAAAGCTTTTATTTTTAACATAAAATTCTAGGGACTCTTCCTTCTTCATACAAATACTTCAGTATTTCTTCCGCTTCACTTCCAAATAAATTACCCTTTTTAGTATTGATACTCTATAGTTACATTCTCTCCGTACACAGCTGTTGGGTCGGATTTGTTGTTTTCTATCGCCAGAGTAGTGTTACTGGTCATGTTGTGTTAAAGCCGATTCTGCTGGCTCACAGACACTTTAACTTAAAATGCAGAGCCCGAACTACACTCTGGGGCTTTGCAAGGATACAAAATCCACAAGACATAAAACCCTTTGGTTAATATCAACTGGAAGATGTTTAACCCTTCTCTGCTAATTGTAACGAAAGAGTCGGAGAGATGTAAAAACAGGGGGGCTGATGTACTTATTTATTAAATTTCTGAGTGTTTTCTAATGTTTTGATTATCTAACATTTACACCCCTTTGCCCTTTTAATGCGCTTGGCTAAATGTACCACTGTTATTGTCTAACGTTCGAATTTGTAAAAGATGAACCTGTCTGTTGGTTAAATCTTTGTTTGACTAAAAGAGGATTAATGTTTGAATTTCCCGAATTTCCAAATCCTTGTAACGATACAGTTGATGAAGTGTTTTAAATAGATTTCCACTCTGATATACATGTCTTTTTATTGAAAGTAAATATTGTAAAAATCGGAAAGGGCTGCCTGCTCCCACCGTTGTGGCATAGCCGCATTAGAATTTTCATATAACTACTAAGGGCAATCAGACCCTTTTCTCTGAATATTTTAAACATTGTACATGTAAAATTTATGCCTAATTTGAATACTTATTAGCTGCCTAATCTCAGAAAAGAGTATTAGCTTTGTTTTTGCCTTGTAAAATTCATCACTGCGTGTATCACATTTTCCATGTCTATTATTTTATTTTGCTGATGTTTGTAAGAGTGTTTAAGAAGGGCTGTTTGTTCATAAACACGTCTGGTGCTGCTGTTGTTTACTGGGCTGTAACAGCAGCCCTCCTTTATGTTAACTGTGTTAGTGCTTGGGTTTTTTGCATCCTGTTTATTTTTGACCGGACCATCTTTAAATAACTCATCTTTTACTATTTTAACTTTCTTCACACAATATATACTTTCACTTTATCTTGTAGGTGCTTGTTTGTGTTAATTCATACAGCGTTTTGATTACTATCCCATGCACATAGTTAAAGTTGTAATGATCCTTTTCCTGCCTGTTTTTTTTTTTTTTTTTCTTTTTTCTTCAGAGAAAGGCTATTGCTCATACTTTCCAAGGGAACAAATAACTTCGTTCAATAATTTGGCTAAGCAGCAAGCTTTGTTTCTTTTCCTGAGTTTGCTTACACATCCCTCTCCCTTCAGAGGTGTCTTTTAAAGTCACAGCTCAGCCAGGTTGTTGTGGGGACTCTTTCAGTACGTCGGGAGCGAGGGTGAAGGAAAGTGAGGTCCATTCTGACCCTGCGAGAGCAGGAGAGGACTTTGGTGGCTCTGAGAAGAGACGTTGACCTTTCCATATTACAGTTACAAAATGCGCCTTGAAATTCTGGTTTGTAAGGGCACGTTGGTTCTTTATTTACTGCAAAGATTTCAACTGATCTTGGCAGGACATCTCATTGCTATCCTGAAAGTACAGTATATTTATGCAGTGAAAATGATAAAACATTTATTACTGTAGAGAAGGTAATATGCATAATTTATGCTGTTTTTAGCACAATCATTAGTGATATTCTTGATAGATTTTATTTCCAGCTTTCATATCTAATACATGCCTGGAAAATTAATTTTATATCTTTCATTTATTTGCCTATGTTAAAATTGAGTTTTAAGTCATCTTCAAGTGAACAGTTTGATTGCTGCTCATGCATAAGCTTAATTACTTCCCAGGAAGGACAGTATTAAATGTTTTAAATGTCAGAAAAATAAATGAATATCAGCCGTTTGATTAAAAAAATAGGCAATATCTGACGTGTTTGCAGCAGGAGCTTTTTCTTAAAATGCCTCCGAGGCAAAATTTTATTTAGTCACAAAAAAGGAGAAGCCCATTATACTATTTATCATTGGTTGATACCATATGATTTGTAACACCCTTACAAAATTTTAATTTTGTATGATTAGCTGTGCATCATTAAACAACAGCCTTGCATAAGATATGCTGTAAAATTCTGACAGAATCAAGATAGTGAATATTTTAAATAAGGCTGTATAGTCATCCATGGTTGTCAAAGCTAGATAATAGGAAATATAGAGCAGTGTGTGAAATCGTGCCTTCATTTAAACTGGTTTTATAGGTAGACTTTAAAATGTAGTCGTTCATAAATGCTATTGACCATGCTGTGTGCATGGTGTGTTATTTTGGCCGTTAAATGTAAGCACACAAAGATTGCTTATAGAAACCATAATTCCGGTGATTAGTATCTGTATGAAAGCAGAGTTTGCATCGCATTTCTTGGTAAACGGCTCCGCGAGGCTTTTTTCTTCTTCTAAAGATGCTGTCTGTGTAATTGGCAGAGAGGGACATCTTGATAATGGAAGTGTGAAGGTGTAACGCGTGTGTTAATTGATACTTCTTAATCACTTTTAGGTATTAAGTCATGATGCAGGAATCTGCGACAGAGACAATAAGCAACAGTTCAATGAATCAAAATGGAATGAGCACTCTAAGCAGCCAATTAGATGCTGGCAGCAGAGATGGAAGATCAAGTGGTGACACGAGCACTGAAGTAAGCACAGTAGAACTGCTGCATCTGCAACAACAGCAGGTAAGTTTGTTTTGCTTCCTGTTTGTTTTTAAACAAATAAAGGGCTGTTTTCGGACGGGCACCCTTTCCGCAGACCCTCTGTGCGTGCTGAATGTGAAGTGTCGTGCAAGTGAAGAGCGTGGGGCGTTATTTGTTGTTGTTTTTGTGCACGTTAATGCTGAAATGCCAGGATCCCGTTTTCGTGGCGGCGACGTCTTGCTGACACTGCTGCACACCACCACGCTCGCCTGGTGATTAAAATCCCGCGGCGTATTTATAAAAGTTGTGCCGAAGCCTTGCCGTGCATGTTTTCGGAATCTGTTAGTTTACGGTGCAATTCGGTCGCGTAGGACGTGATGCAGAGCTTTCCACCAGAGGGCCACATTACTTGATACTTCGCTTCGCTTGCGATGAATTGTTCCAAAGTCGGAGCTGGGGTGAAGGGACCAGAGTGACTTCTCACAATAAAGATGCTTTGCTGTCGTAGGTGTAAATAAAAAATGCTGGTTAGTTCAGAACCACTGAAACAAAACCGAGCATGTGCCTGTCTATGTGTGCGTGAGTGTAATTTGGATGTGTGATTTTGAAAATATGGGAAAAGAGACAAGCAGCTTTTCTGTAGGTATGTTTCCGTTCTCACTTTTAAAGCATTGTTTTAAGTTTGTCTGTTTGTTTTCTCAACGAGTTAATGGAGGACTGCTTTTAGTTTAAAACTGTAAAAGTAGACTGTTGTCTGACTGCTGACACCATCTATTTATGAGGTGCAATCAATTAATTTTTGTCACTGTAAGATTTCTTTTCCTTTTAAAACCTGCATAAACATAATTCCTTCTCCTTTGCCTACCTGAAGAGTTGCCTCCCCATCGGGGGATGCAGATTGTACTAATTCAGTGAAGCCCTAACAGTTTGTTTGGTAAACAATTGAGGTCTGATTCTGCAGAGTGCCAGTACGTGCTCTGAACTCTTCAAAGTCTTCTGTGTCTGGTCCTCTCATCTGCTGAGGCCACTCAGCACCTTTGGAGTTCAAACCCTTCATTTCTAAATACTGAGGTTTTTTATTACAACATCAGGTATTGCATTAATAGAAAGAAAGTTGTCTGCTGTAAGATAAAATATTATAAAAATCCTGTTTTATAGAAACATGTTTTAACACGATAGATAAATTGCATGTGTACGGGCCTCTGAAATAACAGGTCATAATAGCTCTTAAAATTGAATCATTCTTAGTGCTGAATTAAGCAGTGTACACTAGCTACATTTATAGTTAAATATTTTAAATGGTGACAGAAAATGTGGAAGAATTAAATAGTTGTAGATTGAAATATGAGAAGTTGTTAACGCTTAAATCTGTGCCTTGCTTCAAATTCAAGTGTATTCTGTTTTAACAATTGAGCACTTGGAGTATTACAGCATGAAGAAATATAGGTTTCGGTGTCTTCATTAAATTCTCAGCAGACTTACACCTATATATGTATATATACACACACTATTATCTATATATGTACACTGTGTATATCTACTATTTTAATATACAGTTTTATCTATATATATACATACATACATATATATAAATTTAATACTGTTTTCATTGAAAAGCATGCCATCACCTTTGTTCAGGTGTTCAGATGAGAACAGCATTTTAAAACTTTTATTGAGAGAGTATGTATTTAATTGGTGAAAATGCTTAGAAAACTAAATTTAAGTGAAACACTTTAAAACACAAAAATACCAACAGAATAATGTGCCACTTACATATTTCTCAAAGCAGCAGTCCTAGGCATTTGTAGCAAATTTGTCCATACAGTCACAGATTCCAGTAGATAGCATTTGCAAAGACCACAGAGAATAACAACTGAAGATGAAAATATCCAGTTGAGTACTAATAACAGACAGGTTCTGAGGGGACAGGCTTAGAAGTGACAATCTTTTCTTCAAAACTGTGATTAGATCTTAAGTAAGCAGACAGGCAAAGTAAAACCATGGGTACAGTTAATAGGACTCAAGAGGCATTTTATGGTAGGGTCTGCACCATAGGATTTAAATACAACTTGAGTTAGGCATATAAATCCTTCTATAAAATATGCTGATGTGAAACATAAACACTAGTAAACATGCAGTAGGGTGTCCTTTAAATAATGGACATAGCTTTATGCTACTTTTGCTTTTCTTCCTCTTTTTAAAATTTTTTTTTCTGTTTTTGACCAGGTGCCTTTTGAAATATGATTTAAGAGGAAAATGATGGCTGGTTTTATTATTGTCACTGTAGTAACTCCCTAAAACGTTATCTTTAATATGTGACTTGCTTAACAAACTTTGACAAGTAGAAAATCAGAGCAAACCCCATTGTACCTGCAGTTATTATTCTTAAGATTTTTTGTTGTTTAAATATGTGCAAGATATAATGTACTGATGTCGTAGTTTAACATTCTGGTTTTGGCTTCTCTAGTCACTTTATTGGGGGCCTTCAAATAAACAAATCAAGTTTGTTATAGCTTTTTCTATAGGAAGCAAGTAAATGATTTCTGGTTTTAATACATTTCCTTCAGCTGGGCAGCCACATAAAGCGATACTAATACTTAAGAATAACTATATCAGCTGAGTAAAATCACAAAATAAGTTTTCGCTGTCACATGAATATGTGCTGGGGAAGTTAAACATGAGAAATTTTAGACTGTACAAAGAGCAGGTAGGCTAAGTTAAAAATTTTAAGTTATGTAAGACTTGCATCTTGTTCAGGCATTACGATCACAAATCGGTGATTTATAGAAAATAAATAAGCTAAAATAATAGACTTCATTAGTTTCTTATAAGCAATTATATGGAGTTTGGGCAGTCCTGTTATTGGCTTGATGAACAATGTTGTTGTGATCTTTATATAGAAATGAGAAGTTTGACTTAAATCACGGAGTTATTCCTCATCCATGTATCAAGAGAGAATGACAGTATTCTGTAATATATTGTAATATATACTTGCTGATAAATGGATTGGGTGCTGTCACAAGTCATCAGGTCGGCTTTGAAGATGTATGACTAGAACGTAAGCAACTTTTTATCTTACTGTCGATATTTATCAATTTATAAATATTACTAAAGTGGATGTAGATTTTTATTATTGAAATATGATGCAAACTGTAATCTGCTCAGACTTGTTTCTTATGGTTTTTTTTTTGGCTTACAACGAGACATTCCCTCTCTCTCATATATGTACATTCATACACTTCTGAGGTTTTCACTTTAATTTTTTTTCTTGTCTGTTAAAATCAGTGTTTGATACTAGAATTTATAATACATGGGAAAAGCATATCCTTGATTAAATACATTGACAGATTATTCTGCATTAGATGTAGAATTTTATTTTGATATTAAGTTTGTAGAATTAATTGTTTGTGTCACTAAGGTCAAAATAGTTGCTAAAAAACCATGATTGCTTTACAGGGTAGATTTGAGCTTGCATTTTGAGTATTCATTAAGTCAGTTCTACCAAGATAATCTTTTTAAATGTTTTATGGGAATTTATTGGTAAGAAGCTGTTTCAGTTGACTATGTTTAAAATTATTTTTCCAAAGTAGTTTTATTTTTTTAGCATATCACCACTGGCATTTCATTGATAGAAAATAAAAATAGTATTTACAAAAGGAAAAAGGTGATGCTAGCATTTAAGTTATCCTGATGATGTAGAAATAGAAGTTTTGCTTTCTTACATGTTTTGTCTTTGTGATTATTTAAAAAGGAGGAAAATAACAGGGTGTTTCTGTTTATAATGTGAAGTCTTAAATTAGGCATTAACAAAACACGTATGTTTCTGTATGTTGGACAGTAGTTCTATTTACTAAATCACTAGAAACTTGTGTTTTGACTCCTCGAAAGAGCAAATTAGTTTTCTCATACTGTACAGGCAGTTTATATTAAAAACTGACGTAAAAATCCACAACTACTACA
>NC_133896.1:29078371-29108371 GCF_964199755.1 Larus michahellis | reverse complement strand
AGCACTTCTCCCTTTCAGTCGAGTGAAAGAAAGATATAAATAACCTTAGCCAAAACAGAAACACTGGACAGGAACATTAGAAGTGCCAAAAGATCGAGGTAATTGAAAATAATTTGATTTAAATGTAATCTTTGAGGACAAACTGAAGATAAGGTGATCAAAAGTATATTAAAGCTGGAGTACAGCTGAACTTTGTGTGAAGCTGCATAGTGGGAAAGCTGATGGTAATGAGAAAGAAGTACCAACATCTAGCTTGTCCAGTGGAGCTTCTCTGAAGTTAAAGGCAACATAACGTATAACACCAGTACACCAGTATAGTGGAAATCCATGAATAGGAGATGCCATATAATCAATGCACTGAAAGAAGACGAGGGATATGAAGTGACAGGAAACAAAAATGCTCCCTAACCAAATATATGTGTATTTACAAATATGTATGATTTTGTCTGAAATACTAAATTGATTCTAGTGTGAATTCAATTTGGTTAAGTGTACCAAAGGAGAAATAATTACTTTAAATTTATGGGTTATGTGTCAGAATGACGGCAGTCACAACTGACAGCTATTTGGTACAAGAGGTATTTCTGTCTTATTTCATTTATTTATTTCCATAAATAATTGTTTCTATCTGCATACTGAGTGCAATCAGTATGATTTGTTTTTTCTCTTTCTTTAGGGATCTCAGAACAGAAAGAAGCAGAACTTGTATATATGTAAATGTCTAAAGAGGGCCCTGCTAAGTATGTAACTAATTTTAGGAAGTACTCTAGGTCAACGATTCTGCGTAGTGGACATCAAACTAATCTACGAAGAAACAGTCGATTGTATTGAAAATTTAAAATATCCTGCAGTATGCCAGTCAGTCAAAGAAACAAATGTCCTTTGCACCCTCTCCAACGCAACAGGGCAAATATTTTAAGCTAGCAGAAGGCAATCTGAAGATCATTTTGAAGCTAAGCATGGTTTGTAGGAATTAGATTGGGCAGCTTCTCTTCATAAGAGAATCTGAATGGGTGGATTTTATATCTCTGAGTGGGCATATTAGACTCGAAATTCCTTTGTAGTCACTTTGCATTACACTTTGTGTAGAGCCTTTGCAGCCATGGGGCTATTTAAGACTGAACGGAATGTTATTATATTGTGTAGCATGAAGTGTTTATATATTGTTATTTAGAATAATTCAACCTTGATGTTGGATTTAGAGATTAATTAGCAAAATTAATATGTGTCTTTCAAGGATAGTAGTAATAAAACATTGCCCAGAGTAGACTGCTTCTAAGAGGCCATAGATGCTTCTATTGCTGACCTCTAAATTACTATTTGTTTTATTAATTTGAGGATTTATTTTAAATCTGTAAACTGATTATCTCTTCTTGTTCCCACTGAATCCCTCCGCCTGCTGGCTTTGGCTCTTTTTCCATGGGGTCTCCTTTCCCTCATTCTTCCTTCTGGCTTTGTATCTGTTATTGTTGGCTCCGTTTCCTTATCCTACCCTCCACATTGTGCTCCTTTCACCTTTACCCTTTCTCATCTGTCTCTCTTGGCCACACAAACTTCTGCTTCTATGTATTTTTCTCTGTTGAGCTTGATGCCTGTGCATACCAATGTTTTAGTCTCTTTTGTTTAGCAAAGTACTTGTCTCTGTGGCTGTTGTAGTTTATATAGGAGGTGTTCTCGAAGTTGGATGTTTTAACCTCAGAATAGTGTGTAATCATGTACCAAATACTTGGAAATGCAGTTTTAAGAGACAGAATTAGCATGCAGTCCCATCCCAATGAAGTTCTTACCAGCTTCATTCCAAAGATGTGTCTAGCTAAGTAGTAGATAGCAAACGATTTTTGTAAAAACCAAATGTTACTTTTGGGATCTCTCTACTGTGAAACTGTGCCTGAGAAGTTCAGGGCGGGAAGCAGATATGACTTGCTACCCAAATCCAAGAAGCTGAGCAGCGTGTTGCCTCCCATCAAAATGGGTATGTGTCCGCTCAAAAAGAAAGACTGAATAAGGCTGCAGTGGCAGTAGTAAGTCATTTTCGTCAAGAACTTCAATGTGAAAACTCTGGAAATAGATTGAGGAAGAAATTCACTTTAAGCTTTAAGATTTAGGTTGTGATGTAAAGCCTGTCTTCTCCCTTGGGGTCCCTAGAAGGGGTACAGTCTTAAATGAAGAAGCTTCCTTGAGAAGCTGGTTTATCTGAGCTAACTTTAAACTAGCTTGTGTGTGTGCTGTTAGTGTTGTACCTGTAGCTTTGCAGAGCACAGTAAAATCTCAACTGCCTGAACGTTCACCCAGATCCTTTGAGTTTTGTAGTTTGCCCTGAGCTACGTCTGTCACAACCAGCAGTACCCACTAACCTAGTTAAAACTTGGCTCATGTATGTCTGTCTGCTGGTGCTGCAGTCACAGCAATGGGTGTGATGTAGATGTGTTTGTTCTCTTATCTGGGAAGGGTATAGTTACCAATTTCTTCTGTGTTGTATTTAGGTGTTTAGTTCCCTATATTATGCACCTGATCATAATTGTTGAAATCGTTAGGTCTTTAGGATGCTATTGTAATAGAAAACGTATATTGTAACGTATATATGGTATCTATGCATATGAGTAGGACATAAGTATATGTAATTTTAGAATGTGCTACTTTTATAAATCAAAACCAAACCGTTTAATCTAATTTATGTTTGTCAAGATATACAGAGCAATTCCAGGGTACTCCATATATTTTTTGTTTGTTGCTTTCTTTAGGCTGTATGATCTTTTCATATACTTATATTCTTAAGGTTCCTCAGTTGCCTCTCTCCAGACTGTGCAAGAATCAAACTGTACTGCCAGTTTTCACATGTAAAAGCCTTCAAACTGTAAAGTAATTTGTCATCTCAGAGTGCTCGTTCTTTGAAATTCTTTTATCAAAATGAAAAGAGGAAGGAAAGATTGGTGTTCCCTGTATGTCGTATCTCCAGGTATCCTATAAATAATAAACTTAGTGGTTTGTTTTATTAATCCTTTTAACTATATCCTAAAATACAGAAAATGATAGCAAAGCTCTGCAATAAGTAAGAGGGCTTTCCTTTCACAAATTATTCTTCAGATGCAGCATCAGTCCATCCTTCGGTGCACTCCAAACCTGTGCATCTTATTGATTTTTCTACCGCAAACCTCCTACAAGTCTCAGAAAGTGGGGGAGAAGGGTGCCTAAAAATTTTTTTTCACAGATGATTTTATGGTTTTGGCCCCTTCTTCATTCTTCTGGAGGATGTTCTGTGGAAACTTGTGGAGTCCGTGGAATCTTGCGTTCGTCTTTGAGGCTTTGCTATCAGTTTTCTCAGGAGAAATGACAAAGAACAGCCTATCTTCTCTTTCTCTTAAATCATAAGACACAAGCCATAAGGAACCATCCAGTCCCAGACTTCAAGATTTGACTTCACAAGTAAATAAAGTTAATGATAGAATCTGTGATCTGTTGTAGACAGCACTAATGCAAGCAAAGTTCTTGTGTTTGTGGATCTGAGATACGTGATGCACTGAACCTGCTCTTGGAAATTGTCCTGATTTCAGACGGGATTGTTTCTAATAGTCCTTTATCACAATTAGTCCTGCTTTAGGACAATAATGGTAAAAAAAAATAAATAAGTTAACGGAAAGCAAAATGCATATAACATGAAAAATGTGTCAGGATTTCTGTGAAACACTACCTTGTAGAAGATGTTACTTATCTGGTTTATATAGTGAAATTAGAAAGGAGCAGGAACATCAGTGTGCTTGAGCCTTTATTTCAGTGAGGAGGAACACAGTTTGAGTGCAACTATCTAATGTTGTAATGCAGAGATCTTATATGTGAGTGTGTGTATTTGTCCTAAATAAGAACATCTCCCAGATGCTTCCAGATGGGGAGGACCTAACACATTAGGAAACAAAAATCCTTTGAAAGTAGGAATGTATTTCCTACTGGCCCCTTTCATAATGGAAAAACGTCTCTAGCATCCTGAGTGTGTTCACTTTCTGTGTTTTGACATGAGAGTAATCATGTTAGGAAATTCTCATCACAGCCTGAAATGTAGAGCAGATCCTATGCAAGATTTGCTCCTCTGCTTCCTTCGTAGACTGGACTGGCAGGGGAGTGGATGACAGTGCTTCAGAAGTGAGTGTAGCTCCAGCTGAGGAGGTGAATATCATCTTCTTAATCTGTATCCTTGGAGTAATTGATGTGCAGTAAATGCATCATTAATATTAATTGTGTGAAGTTTAAGTATTTTTTTAATCATGTCTGAAGTATTTCTCAGAAATCCTGAGAAAATTAGAACATTTATGGATTTAGTGGAAATTCAAGCAGTGGACATAAATGATAGGCAAGACTTAATGAAACAGTTGTTTTTGGGATTCATTACATTTGGCATATAGGTAGAGTTGTGTCATTGTTTGTGAGAACATCAGTGAAGATGGTAGAATTTATCTAAATTATGTGTGGTAATAAGATACATAAAAAACATTTTAATCCTTTTAGAAATATCTTTAACATTAACCTTTATCCATTTACAGTCTCACATGTTTCTCAAAGTTTTTTTTTTTTAATATTAAACATGAATTAGAAACATGCTACCATACTCTCAGATGTCTTTTGAAGTTTCAAAGACATAACAAGCCCAGAAACGTTAAATAAAATCTATCCTACAGAATATATTCTAAAGCATTGACTTAACACAGAAAACCAAGGAAAATGGGTAAGTTGATGCATTATTTTATTCCCCTCTACTTTGTATGAATCCTTAAAATTCTATTAAATCACTCAAACATGATAGTTACTGAAAGGTGAACTCTGCGTACTTTGTAAATATGAAAATGAAGAGGAAAGACGGTTATGTCAAATGTCCTTATGGGTTTCAATAGCAATCAATATCGATGTTTCTTAAATACATTTTCGTGGGTAAATGCATCATGAAAGTTAGAGCTATTAATTTTTTTTTTATATAATTTATCTATAGAGAAAGAATAGGGTTCCTGTATTGTAAAGCAAAAGAGAAGGCAGCAGTGGCTTATTGGAAAGGACGAGGAGCTATGAATTATACTGGGGGCTCAAGTAAGCAGAGACCAGAGAAGGAAGATGAATTGTGGAGTGGGAACTGAAGGTTCAGAAGCTCTTGGAGGCTCTGGGACAGAAGAAACTTAGGTTAGGAACATCCGTACATGTTGTAAGCAGAGCAGCCTTTGTGGCCTGCGATGGACCCAAGGCAGTCCTTCCTGCAGATCTGCAGATGGTTTCTTGGCCTTCTCCCACATTAATTTAGATTCCCTCTCAAATTAATATCCCTACCTCTTTACAGTCCCCACCCATCCTTCCGTCTTGAACACACCGTTTTTACAGCCCCAGCTTCCCAGTTCGCAGCCTTGATGCCTGTTGACGCTTGTCCTTTTCTTTTGGTCACCTCTGACCACTGGCACCCCTCCTTGCCCACTGCAGCTGCTGGGCTTTTCACACAAGGAGAAAGCACCTTGGTTTTTGGCATGATAACAGATACTGCCCTTAATTGAATTCTCTGAAAAAAAATCTGTGCTAACATGCCTGCCTTCACTACTACCCTCAATAAAACAGAAGAGAGCGAGTAAGCATATGAGGGGGAGAACAAAATTATACTTGCTCAAGTTTAGTCATAATGCCTAGCCTAAACTCTCTTACTGTCAAAATCCAAGTCGATCAATATTAACAACGTAAAATACATATTAGGAAGCAAATTCTGTGTGATTTCTGTTGTGGTAGAACTCTGAGAAATGCAAAATAAACAAAGACACGTTTTATCAAGTCCAGAAAAGTACACTGAATGCAGAATTTCAATTTGTGTGTTATTTGAGCTCTGTGATACAGATTACGTGAAGTACTTGCACGAGAAAGTGTGAACGATGCTCTCAGATCTTAAAAATTGCATCATCCATTTTTTTTAAGAGTCCAATTATAGAGTAAAATTTTACAAAGTGAAAGTAAAAATATACTTAAGATAAATACCTTTAAGATAAATACATTTGGCCCGTAATCTCTAAGCTTAGAGTTGGGTAGCTAATGTCAGCTAACACTAAATATTATAACTCATTTGTGACTGTGCCATACAGCAGAAACAGTAGGAGATGCATACCAGTAAACCAAGAAAAACATAAATTTAACACAATAAATTTACACTGAAAGTGCTTTAGGGAGCAAGCCTACTTAATTGAAGAGGACACAAGCACATGTTTATCTGCTGTGTTTAATAGAGAATGTGCAGCACATTCCTAAAAATAAGCATATACTTAAAGAGCTTAACTGATGCAAAGGTAATAACTTAACGGGAGTCATGGAATAAAAGCCTGTGTATTTGTGAAATATATAATTTAAGGATCCTATTTTACAGTCATAAAAAGTACAAACCCATACTTCAGATAAATATTATGTTTAACATGTAGCATTGTTGCTGCAAATTTCCAAGCGATACAGTTAACTTCTTTGAGTTTTCTGCCCTCATCCTTTTGTCCTTAATTATACAAATCGTTTATTTAAGGGCTACAAGACCTAGCAGTAAACAAGTAAACTGACTGGTAAGGTTCGTAAAGTATTGCACTATGTATGTTTTTCTGCGTTACAACAGTAGAATGAGTTAAAATACGACCACTCAATGCCACTGCATTCTTTAAAGATATAGCCATCAACATATTTTAGGCTTTAGATATCCAAACTTCAAGATGAGTTGGATCCAAAGTAGTATTGAGGGGAAAAAAACATATATTTTTAAAATTGCAGTTTAGGTTATTTGCATTGGAATGGATTCCTTTTGCAAAATAGCCCAGCTTAAATTTAACATTTGAAGTATGAAAATACTTACATAGGTCTAAAATTGCTGCAGCCTTTTATAAGCATTTAAATAGATAAAGCAGACGTGTTGCATCAGTGAATTCTCTTCAAATTTCAATGAAACAAAGACCTGCTTTTTTAATTGCTGTCAGAATCAAAGGAAGGCATGCTAAATTTCTGAGTCTAGTCATTCTTTGTAAAAATGTTGCCATGTCATCCATTTAAGTGTCTATCATTAAAACGCTTTTAATTAGACCGAATGCTAGTACTTACCTGTTTTTTATTGCAGAAATATGTTTCTGCTGCACAGAAACATTTTTCTGTTGTCCCTCAATGGACATGCTAATTCAAGGCTGAAAAATCCAGCAGTTACTAAAAGGACAGTCTGTCTGACTTGTTTTCCTTTTCCAGATTATTTCCGTGGCAGTCAAGTACTTAACTCATTTTAGAAACCGTGGGAGGGATGTTTCTTTATGTGTCTGTATGTATCCTTAGCTGCTTTTGAAAATATGCTTCTGGTTACCAGAAACTATTGGCCAGTTCACTCACTAGAGTATAAAAGTCCTTCTATAATAAATGACTAAACTTTAGATATTTTAATAATCTAATAAATACAAAACAGTTTTAAAATACTATTTTGAATCTAATTCTAATTTCCATCTCAATACACTGCAGCAAGATAAAAAATAAAGCCCTATTATTTTCTAAGTAAGAAATATATCCAACTTAATTAAATGTAAAAAAAATAAGGAATTTAAATGTGCATTTCATAATAGCAAAAAGAAACAACTAATTTAACATAAGAGCTCATGTTTTATTGAGCAGCAGCCTAGCCTAATGGTTCAATGAATCAGTGACAAAGAACTTCTGCTTAGGCAAATACAAAACAAGACTAAAAATATACTATTTAAATCAAGGGTTCCTGCATGCTGGTTTAAATTGTCATTAAAACTGGTGATTTAAACAATTTGATTTAAATCAATCCATGCTGTTAAATGGCCAAATAAGACTTACATAAGAAAAGTATAAAATGCATAGCCAAGGGACCAAAACAACTACCTTGGAGCTTCAGCCCTCCCCCTGCTGTTTTTGATAAATATATCACAAATCTTTAAAAGTATATTATCTTTAGCTAACACAGATATATTGTAATCAACAAGAGTTGACTCTCCCCTCCACATTTTTCAGTGCATGCAATAAGGCAAACTATTTGTTTAGGGATTAAAAAAAAAATAGAGAGTGGGTTGGACAGGTAACAGACTGGTCTGGAGAGCTGCTCCAACTCACCCTCACAAATGTGGGTCAGTTTTCCCTCATAGTGGAATAGTGGAATTGCAAAGCTCCCTTTATATTTGCTCTCATATTTTGGTGTGACAAATGAGTCTTCATTTCTGAGGTTTATCTGGTGTCCAGGCCATTAACCACGGAACAGTGAGGTTTCAGGTATTTTCAAAGGCAACTCTTAGGGAGATATTTCTGAAGACCGCAGGTGCCTTGAGGAGCCAGATCCCCCAGACTCACTCCCTAGCCATCAGAGGGAGGTCGACTTCCGTGGTCTTGCATGCAGCTGGGAAGATGGAGTGTTTGTGCTCCTTCGGTTGGCTGCAGAGCCAACAGACACCAAGTGATTTTTTTTTTTTTTTGCCGAAAGAGAGGTCAGGTTGAAGCTGTAGGAGGTGAGCATATGGCTCCTGCAAAGATCCCTTGTAGTGGGAGTCCCTCCTGCTGCTGAGTGTGGGAAGGTGAGGAGCAGCGAGTTACCCTGGCACATACCACTGGCCCATTTGTTGTACTTGCTCAGCTAAAGGGACTGCAGAGTGGCTGCGCCTCTGGTCCGTGCCCTCAGAGCTGTAAGGGGTCTGGGAAGTTAAAGCAAGGCAAGGGGAGCAGTTGCTGGGTGGTGGTATTGGTGAGGGGTGGCCAAAGGGAAATGAGAGTCAGAGGGGTTGGGCAAGGACAGAAGGACTTGGAGGGAAGCAGCTGAGAGATGGGAGACACCAGCCAGGGCTGAGAGGATGGAGTGAGTTTGGGCAGTGAGCAGCAGACTGGGAAGAGGGGAAGGATATGGGGGAGCTGAAAGAGATAGGGAAAACGTGTGGCCTCGATCATGTTTTCTGAAGCTCTTTTTCATTATTGCAGTCTTGCAGTATTCCCTGCATCCTCCCAGGGGTAACTTCATTTTCTGATAAAAATATACTCAATTAAGAAAGACACAATGCTAATGATGCCTTTGCCTAAATATACTTAGTGTGATATACTCATAGAAGTATTTACAGTCACAATATATGTGTGACAGTGAATTAAGTACATTTTTTTTAATTGCCATTCTTCAGCACTGTACGCTTTGTTGCTCTGGTTCTTTGCCTGCATGAAGTTAGTGCCTCTGTGGTGGAAGATGTGAACGCTGTCACAGGAGCCGTGCAGATCGGTGTAAAACTCTATGTTGTGCAGCCATGACACAGTAATGCTTCTCAGATAAAGGATCTCTCATAATTTGAACCTGTAGTAATTTGGGTGTAGAATCCTCTTAGCACTGAGATGGGATAGTGCCATATGGATTTGTTGTCCTCCTTCCTTCCCATGTGAAGGAGTCACACGCTCTGCTAAAATCATTCATAGACACAAAACACTCCGCAGCAAAAGACCTGAGGTGGTAAAATTCAGACTGGAATGACAATATAGAAAGGCGTATGTTATGCACTTTCTGATTCACACCAAAAGATATTTTATATACTGTGGGTAAAATCTTGTCCTTGCTCAATATATGAGGCTAGAGTTTCACACTAAAGCAAAAGAAATGTTTACAATACTAAAAAGGCAAACAAACAACCCCCTTCATGTTTCAAGTATTTAATTATGGCTTAGTAGATATATATTTTATTGTATATTTTGATTTTACAGGGATTGTACAATCTTATGTAATACTGGGAAATTCTTCCATTACTGATGCCTTCCAGTACCTTTGCTGTCCCACCTTATGGAAGTCATAGAAATCAATTAAAAGGCAGTTTTAGCTAGCTGGGCATATCAAATTTATAGAAGAGTTTCTCATCAAATTAAAATTAAGGTAACGTTTCTGCTCTGAAGCCGCTCAAAAAAGAGGGGAATTTTAATACAATAGCTCTGCCATCTGTAAGAATTTGTAGTAACGAGCCAAAATTAAAACAGATACAAAGGGGGAAAGGGGTTAAAATGAATAGCTGTACTGCACTACACTGCATCTGATTTCACCTGTTTCAGCTCTAACACTATTATAGGGTTTTTTTTTATAAAAAATGGTTTTATTAATCTCTGAAAATGACAGGTGTCAAGAGCCTTTTGTGATACACATACAAAAAACTTGCGGTCAAGAGGTCATATCACTGCAATGTATTAGGCAGTAGCCTTCTCTCTTGTGGAATTTTCCTTGTTTGAAGTGTTTCCAATGAAAGATGCTTGCTGTAATGCACATCAGTAAAATGATCTGTTTGGGAACAGCTTTACATGGTAAAGGAAGCTATGAGAATACTTTGGTATTGTGTACGTCCTCTCTCTTAACAATTGCATGTTCTGAACTCTCTGGGATGCTATAAAGCACACAAAAGATATATGGTTTACAAGAACATATGTGTTTTGGGATTGAATTTTATAAATATTATTCTTGTGGTGAAAACAGGTTTTTTTGGCTTTTTTTCCTTTATGCTTTTAAAGACAGTTCTGGTGCCCTGAATATGAAGCCATGTCTTTGTAACTAAGCTGTCTTTCAGTATTTTCTTTCTGTTTTCCTTCACTGGCTATGAGCGCCACAACTCATAAGAAAATAAATGCAGTATGCAAAATCAGATGTTTACACACACAGACAGAAAACAAAAATGGAATGGTTGGAAAACTTGCTTTGGTGTGGTTAAAGTAAAGACAGTTGTTATTTTAAGGCAGCCATGTATGAGGCCAGTTTCAGAGTCTCTCCTTGAGCTCTGTGAGCCAAATGCACAAATCCTTACAGCTGCGCTTTGTCTTTGGGCACATCAAAGCTTGGGCATATATCTGCCTGGGCAAGTATTTTCAGTCAATTTATGTAATATGCTACATAATCATCAAAAACCTAAAACCAATAGTGGTGAATGTTTTTAACATTTATATAAAGTTCAGTTTTGAAAAATGTGTCTTTTTTTGACACACTGATATCCAAAGCGGTTCAGCCCAGAACCTTGTGAAATAGTTGTATGCTGTGGTGATCCCGCCAGAGACGGTTTATTTTCCATTTTTATTCAATTGTTTCGGGTAGGTGTGGAGAAGACAGATTAGTGACAAACTTGCAAAGATACGTTATAAAACAGCTTTGAGATACCCACATCAAAGTGGGGTCTCTAATTAGGGATTTAGAAAAGCTGGATTATAAAAATAGGAGCCGGTCAATTGTTCCTAAAGTGCCTTGAGGGGAGGAGGAAGTGCTCGCTCAGCTCTTCCATGCCCCGGCATTATGAATGGGAAGGACTGGGCGACTCAAGGAGTGTACGCTTTTTAAGAGTGGAGTGAGATGAGGAGTGGCTTTTTCTGTCTCTGGCAGAAGCAGGTTTATTGTGTTCCTCTGGATCAGGATGAAGAGCAATACTGCTCGCATCACGTGGGCTTTGGTGCAGGAAAGTTCTGCAAGATTTACATTGCAAATTGGTAGGAAATGATAGTTTGATTTTTAAAATAATGTTCTTAATTTCCCTTTGCTTCTGGCTGTGCTTGTGCAGCATGTTTACGTGTGTAGGCAATTAAGGATTTTAAAATAATTGTCCTGCTAGTCTTTATTGAAATGAGAAAACGGAATGGAGGAGACCAGAGGCATCCGGGACAGAATTTTATGATGGTTACCAGGGCTGAAGACTTGGACAAAAGATACAATTTTTTGTTTAAAAGTCTTTAAAAACACGGTAATTTTGGGTGAGACTGGAAGAACACTGCAGAAGCAGGATAGTCTACTGCATCTACAGGATGAACAAGAGGAATGCACAGAAGATAGAGGATGGTAGTTACAAGGAATAGGAAGGCAGGAAATATGGAAAGAATGGAAGGAAAGTTACTGAGAATAATGAAGTGTAGAGGAATCTATATCCGTAAGAAACTTTACAAACAGTATTTTAAAAAAAAAACCACTCAGTAACGCTTCCAGTCCTCAATTTACTGAGAACTCTGTTTTCAGTAGTTTGAGCAACAAAGACTAATAACAAATATGAAAAGGAAAAATGGAAAACAATATCTGGGAATGAGCAGTTTAGGAATTCCACTGTGTTTCTGATTGCTGTATAAAGCCTGTTCCTCACTGTTATCTCATTTTATGGTATTCCCCAGAATGCACGAAATGTTAGATGTCAAGATCATAGCAGTGAAATAGAGATGTTATGAACTTCTATTCATAGTTAAACAGTCTATCTCTAACAGTCTGCTGAAAATTGTTATTTTGATGCATTTATATGTATGGTGATCTTTAGGGGTAAAACTAGAGGGCTAGCTGTTATAGCTAGGGCGGGATGGGAACGAAAATTAGAGTTTAGCATTGTGTTTTGTGAGGATGAACGATTTGGAGAATAGGCCAATTCTGAAATTCAAGTGTAATATCTTTGCCAACATTAAATATATGATCACCATTCTGGTAGCTGCAACAGGAAAAGGAGAGACCAAACGTAAGTTATGGTTGCATTTTTTTTAGCTTTAACTATTTTTAAACAGCAAAACATCAGAACCTGTGTGGAACAAAATAGAAAAAAACAATCCATAAGGACTGACTATGGGAGTTGCTAAAGGAAGGGCAATGCAGAAGGAAGGACAAAAGAGTCCACGGAGGCAAAAAGGCATAAGCAGAAAAAGGAGGAAAGAGAGCTTGCAGAAGACTGAGTTTATCTTGCAAATGATAACATTTTCCCAATCTGTGAGTGACTAAATGTGACAGTATGGTACTGAACAACTCATAAGCAACAACTGCAAATGTAGTTAATATATAAATACAGTATTCTAGCTTCAGTCATTCTGAAAACTTCCCTCTGACATCACCTGCTATGATACTAGATTGATGGAAAGGCCTTGTACTACTTTTGTACTACAGCCTTCAGACTATCTTTGGTCAGCCTAAGAGTCTGCACACAGCTTCTAATGTCAATGGCATTAAATAGTTAAGGCCAAAGTTCTTGTATTTTACCACATCCTGGAAATGCATTTCATTATTTTTTATAAATAATGAAGATTGGCCTGGAAGCTTAGGTTCATAGCGTTGATTCACTTCGTAGCATATGTATGAATAAAGGTTTACAGAATTGGAATGGAGTATACATAGGAGGGCAACAATGTAAATAATGGGAGTGCTTTGGCATGTAACTAAAGTAAATAAGAAGTGGTTGAGACTTATTTTCTCAAATTTTGGATGTGGAGCTTCTGGACAGTACTAGATGGGGTAGAACAGGAAGCTGAAATAATCTTATCTAAGGTAGACAAATAAAAGCCTGAAGAAGTGCATTAAGTAAAATTTCTCTTCCAAAATATTGAAAGCTCTCAAAACCCAAGGTTCCCTGGAAGATGAAGCGTTCAGTACTTCTGAGGACACCATAATTAATGTAAGACAGGAGATTGTGCAGCTTTCTTAAAAGCTTGTTGGGGCATTAGTGAGATCCAAGTAGTTTTTGGTTCCTGTCACAACTGTGCTATAACAGTTTTCAGTAATTTTTATGTTTGCTCACTAGTTTGGAGCTTTCATGATGTGTTTGTCCATTTTACAGAAAGTAGGAGACTATCACTGTTTACAAACCTGTTTATTCTGAATATTCATTTATATGCTGCAGAAGTGGAACTTGTATATTGAATCAAGATTTTAAAATCATGACGCTCCATATTCGTGAGTGTTTATTGTTTTAGTAGTAGTTTTCTGAAGGGTTACAAAACAGTGATGAATTAATTTCCCTTAAGTGCCTTATGTGAGAAGAGAAAGAGCAGGCAGGTAGGTCCAGTCTGGTGTAACTACAGTACATTAAAGACCACAAAATTGGAAGAAAATCTAAAAATATAACTTAAAAAAAAAAAAGACATATCTAATACCCTCTTAATGTTTCTTTTTTTTTTTTAAATTTAAGTAATGATTCCCAAATTTTCATACACAGACTATTTGGTTTGGCAGCACTGATTATTGCTTTACTGATGTTTTTCATTCACAAATGTCAGTGGCTCCAGCAGCTAGTGACGAAGTTGAGAGGAAGCGTGTTGCCCAATTTTAGAAAAAAAATACCCCTGCTTGTGAACAGCACACAATTTATTTTTAGATTAAAGTTATCTTAAAATCCTTAGAAGGATGACTTCATACTTTTTCTTTATATTATGTCTGAAAGAAAAAAAGTAAGATTAGCATACTTTATAGTCTTCCTTAGTGCCGTTCTCACTCAGTATGAATACTGGAACGTTTTGTGTTACAGATTTCCTTTCAAAGTAAAACCAACATTTCTGCTCATTTACAAAATTGGAGGATTTTTTAATAGTTGTCTAATATCCCCTAAAAAAAATCAGTACAGTCTAGTTGCTACAGGCAATACATATATTCCTTTAGGCATTGTGAAATAAATATTTAGTGTTGTGTTGTGATTCAAAGAAACAATGCTGTAGGAGAGAGTCAAACAGAAAAAATAATTTACAGCAAGTCACCAGCATAATATTTTTATAGTGCTGTGTTCATCTGCATGGTCCCACACCTTCTTGATTGTTGATCAGATAAACTGGTATCTACTCAACCTTCTCTTCCTGGCATCCAGTTCTCTTGTTACCAGGAGCTTCATTTTCTTGGGGCGGTCTGTGGCTATTTCGGTAGGAAAGATTTATGCTTCATTTTTGCTGCTTGGGTGATGTGAATCAATTGTATTCAGGGATGAATACAGACCATTGATTTTAGAGGGCTTTGTATCTGCTCAGCACTTTTCAGTAGTCTCTTATTTGGGTGTCTTAGGTTTAGGCACCTAAGTTTGAAAATGGTGTCCTAGATGCATTTGCGGAAAGATGAAAGGGCTTGATGGCATCGGTTTTTAGTTAAAGCAAGACAATGATGATTCATTGCTGAGCTGTTATGTCCAGGCAAAACAGGCAAAGTGATTCTCATCACTTAAGTGTAACTGCAGTACAGAATCCCAGGAAACTATAGTCTGTGCTCTTATCATAAGATTTGACTACATTTTGTCAAAATTTCACTAAGGAAAACTGAACCCTGTCTTAAGAGTAGAGTCTCCATTTTTATTCTTTGGCATCGAAACACAATCCAGACTTGGCAATCAGTTTCAGGTTCCCCTTATATAGCTGGCTAGAATTCCTGCATAAAAAGAGAACTTTTTTTGGGGGTAATGATAATTCAAAAGTGATACAGAAACTCCCTTGGCTAATTACATTTTTTTTTCTGTGATGTCTTGTGGCTTGTTGATAGGCAGGACTGAAAACAAGTTTGTTTTGCTTTTATTTATAAAAAAGTTATTACATCATGCATGATAATTTATTCCATTAAATTACATAACCCTTTCATGTAAGACCAGATTGACAAAAGCAGTTTAGGGTGGAACTGAGATTAGATTTCAGAAGTTTATTTTGTAGGTTGATAGCAAAACTTTATCAGCATGTCATCCTGAGATATATGGACATGATTTCTCTTTGTCCAAGTCCAGGTGTGATTCCTGACTTGTGCTTGCTATGCTTATTTGAATTTGATTAACAGGCCTGTGGCTTAAATCTTGAAAACATCAATGCTAGGTGTGTTCATATTCCATGAGTGTATATCACAGTAAACCTAAATTAAATAACCGCTTCAGAGAGAAAAAGCCATACCAAGAAACTTCATCAAATGTGTATTTGTACAAAAAAATGCATGCATATTTATCCCACACTGTGGTAGTTGCGGTGAATGGTATTTCTACTGAATGACCCAAGCATCACCATAAATTTCTGAATGAATGTCTTCGAAATGTCTTTGAAAAGCAGGCTTGTTAAAATCCTGTTGTGTTTCTCAATCATAGTTTTCCAGAGAAGTAAAAAAAACAGGTTAAGCTCGACTTCATAATTTTCCCTCCAAATATTTCTTTATTTTCAGAAGTCTGTGTGTGGAGTCTTTCAATATTTTTTGTGACTTGTGCAAAAGTACAGGGTTGGCTTGATTCAATGTCTTGGTTCGTAGCAGTTCCCAAGTTCCCAGTGACTAGAAGCGTTAAGCTATGTGTTTACTAAGCCTTCTCTTTCGGCGGTTTGTACGGAGGTAGTAATAGCAAATGCCTAGGATGCAGACCACATTGCAGTTTTTTCAAAGTAAATCCAAATAAGCAGAATAAAAATCCTAAGTAAAAAGCACTCCTGTTAGCAATCTGTTGCAAATGTCCTGCAACAAAGGCAGACTTCGAGCATATTTCCATTAGTACCCTAAATATAGTGGTACCATGAAAACAATTTTATATGGCGAGGTCGCCTTAGCACTTGACTGACATTCTGAATTACATAACTTGTTATATTTTTCTATTTAACTGAACATATTTGACTTCTTAAGTGCTTTATTATGTATTTAAAGAAATATTCTACAGTTATTTGTTTATAAAGTTGAAAAATTGAATAATTTATCTGCTTAAAATAGCTATTTTAAATTTATCTCTCTGTGAGATAGCCACAAACAGATTAATTTCTTCAAATTTACGGTTTCTACCACTGGTTTGAGTGTTAAATGTCTATGTGCATCAGTTTTAAATTTGTTAGCCTAAGTGAGAGTAATTCTTTGGGAATTTCAGTATTTTTTGCTTCATTTATGTAAAATAATTGTCATTGGCCAGATAAATCACATGATATTGCTAATGGCCTTGAATATAGAGAAAAAACATGCAAAATGGCTCTATGGCTCTTATTAATTAGAGGTCTCGAACCAGATGATTATAAGAAGGTTCTGTTCAGCTGCTTAAGTAAGACAAATGCAATGTATTAATACTACGAAAGCTACTATCCCATTATATTCTAAGTCTGATATACACACAGAAGCAAGGAGTTTCATATTAAGACTATTTTATTTCTGCCTCGTTATGGCTGTATAATATAGCTAAAGAAATCATAAGACTTTATGATTGTGAGGTACACAGAATGTAATTTAATCTCAGTTTACAGTTGTTTCACTTGGGTTCCCACCAAGTTCACAGGAAGAAGGCACTGAGGTGGCCGTACGTATCATTTTTAGTATGCTGTGTTGCACTAAATGGTGTAACATTTAGAGGTGTAACTCTGGAAAACCCTGGGAGGTGAAGAACTCTTATAAATGTAACTAATTTTAATACATCAAAATAGACTGAATTATTATGTAAAATATATATTATGTGTTTATGATTATGTCATCTCAGGGTACACGTGGGGATCTTTTATTTGATTATTACATCATCATTACCAATACAAGGAGAACCTTTCAACTAAATAGTTATTAAATATTGAAATGTTCTGAAGATATTATGTGAAATTAAATATTTAATTTTGCATAATATCTTCACAGAAATATTTCAGCTGTTTTATAGTTTGAGAAGATCCTAAAATGTAAGATCTCAATATTGTATGAACTAATAGCTTGACAAATTTCATAAATGCTATTTAAAGGCATATACAATACCCTATACTTTGCTATATGAATATAGAAGTGAAGTACTGGAAGTGATTTCCTTGATCATGGAGTTCAGTCATCTTCTTTTAAAAGGAAATCTCAGAAATTTATCAAAGTCCACATACATTTATCCAGCTCCAGATGCGTGCATGCGTGCAGAGTTTGAATTCTTACAGTTAACAAAACATGCCGGCAGAGCAGGTAGTGAATGGGGAGAGAGATAAGAGGAAAACAAAGTGTTAGAAAATTAATTAAGAAGCTCTTATAACCAATCCGAGTAACTCATCCCAGAGGAAAAAAAAAACAACCCACACCAAAAAAACGAAACACCAAACAAAAAAATTCCGAACAACCACAACAAGTTTGTACATAAAATCCTCACTTGATTACCTTCAGTTAGATTTTCGCTGTAGGCTTCAGCGAAGCCCGAGTTTTGCCCTGCATTCTCACTACTAGCAGATGAGCCTCAGTAACAACCGATATTAAACTAGACTAAGATAGCTCTCTTGTTTTCTATAAATCATAGATGTTCACATAAACAATTACCAATTTGTGGCAGCCTGCCAAGTGTATATTTCTTACTGTAACCACCAGTGATCATCATGGGGATTGTCATGCTTTTCCCTCTTGGAATCCACGTTCCAGAATAATTGTGCTAACAGCTTATTCACAGCTTGTTAAATCATACTTGATTCAGGGAAATATTTGGGCAAAACAGGGTGCCTCCAACATACTACACGAACACAGCAGACAACCAGTCTTCAGTGCTGCGGTAACAAATTTATTCAGCTTGAATTGGGAAAATAGCTTGGGTTAAATGCTGTCTGTGATTGAGCCTTTATTAAAACCGTGGGAAATGGTACCTTCACTCAATGAAAAGACTGTGAAAAGAACATATTTTTAGCTTCCTTGCCTTTAATAGCTTCGGGATTTTTCTCTTCTTCCTTTCACCATTGTGGATCCATTGATTTTGGCGAGACTTTGCTAATAGTATCACAGACGAGTGGCAGCCATTTGAATTGTTTTCTATGTGCTGTTAATGAGCAGCATGATACAAATGTTCTGTTTGATACCTCAGTTAGGTTTTTAGATTGGACCCATAAAACCTCATAAGTAACCATCCCCTGTTCATCAAGGGAGAAGCGTAACATACACGTAAGGTTAGCCCCGCCAGTACTATGATTCACCGAACGCTTCTCTGCTGATCAGCTGCTGCCTAATAGGTAAGTGGTCCTTTGAGTTCAGGATCCTTATGGGATCCATTCTTGTCCCTTCTAGCTACAGGGCAAAGTGAATCCCAAAATCTTAGCTTGTGCTTCTTTACTCATAACCCATTTTAAGTAGCTGTACGCATGCTTTGATCTTGTGTAGCTCCCTTGTTGGAAAACTCTTGTTAAAAGTACTAAACTTAGGACAAGACACAAACATGTCTTAATCTAACCACAAACATAAGCTAACACATAAGAAGAAAAGTATCAATCAGCTCTTTATTTCTCATACGAAGAGATACAGTAATATTCAAACAAGTTTGTGTTTTCAAAATGAGTAGTCTTTCTTACATCTATGCCAGTAAGACCACGTTTGACCAATAGGTTCCTCTTTCTTTTGGCCTGTTACTGGCAAACAATTTTATATGCAATACTCGCCTTGAATTACAGTTGAAAATTAATTTTTTTGCGTAGAAAGTATTGTTAAAAATTTTGTCAAGATGTTTAATGTTTTTAGTAACTGAAACTGAACTATTTTTAAAAGGTACCTGAGAGCCTGGCTTGATGTAATTAGTCATTCACGTTTAAATATTTTATTGTCATGCCATTAGTCATGATCCCTAAATATTCTTCTTCACCGTTATTCTCCAAAACGAGCCTCAGCACTTTGCAGGGTCAAGCAATAATGAGTAGTGGTGGTTGCTAATAGTCCAGTGCAAAAGTCAATATCAATGGCATGACAGAAGTGGAAATTCAGAGCCTTTTCTTGCGTCATCTTCAAACCCAAAACACCCACTGAAGTAAAAAATCAGGGGCAAATGTAGGTCAGGATGTTTAGGTCGCCGTAAAACAAGCAGATGCTCAAGAGGAGACGCTCATCTCCTCTTTAATCAACAGCATCCTTTACTTTGGGGGAACTTTGCTTCGTATGTAAAGAAAACAGCATTGTTTCAGACCAGCTATCCAAATTAGAGCAGTCCAGGGCACGACTCTTCATTGATTTCCTATTTGATTATGAGTGAACAAAAAGTACAGAGCTCTTTTTTAAAAATATGTTCTTGAAACCCTGTTGAAGAGGATCAAGAAACGGGAAGCATTAGGAATATAGTGCTGGTCCCTTGATCTGCCTCATTAGTTCAATAGGATTTCAAAACTGCAGGTTTTAAAATATTGTTCCCACGCGTTTCTTGAATTCTAATCAAAAGGTAAATCGATCAGCAGTAATGTCTTGGATGGAAAGCCTGCAGTTTAAATAGCTAGCCAGAAATTGCCCATACTTTTCTTGATACATCTTTAAAACAATTGCTGTATGGTGGGATAGCAATCATTGCAAGGATAAGGAGACCTAAAAATATATTTCTTTCAGAGTCATAACAATAAAACATAGTTCCATTTGTACTTTTTGGAAATAAAAATGATTTAATGTAAAAACAACTCAGAGTGGCTTCATCTTTGGGTATTATTTTTGCTTAAGAAATCAAGTTGCAAATTGCACTTGGCAAAGTATTAAGGCTGTCATCATTAACTGATACCCATCACAGAAAATAGTCTTTTGTGCCTACTCGAATGTATTTTGGATAACAAAGTCCCATTGATATACAAAAATTACTGAAACATTTTATGTTGTAAATAAAAAATGCTGATTATTGTGAAAATTATACACAATTTTTCAGCAGCGTAACAGATATAACTAGAAGTATTATAGAAGTTAGGTTGTAAAGCACTGATTTTAAATAGACACCTTTTATAAAATAAAAAATGGGTGATCGATTTTAAACACTTTTCTAATTAAGTGTAGCCAAAACCAAGAAAAAATGTGCATGTGAAACAAATTTTCTGGCCTAGTTTAATCAAATACACTTCTTGGACAATATTAAGAATAGAAATATTAGTATGAGATGCTATTAAGAATGGTACAGTATAACATCATTTCCTCTGATACTAAACAATTTTATTTAATAAAACTTTCAGATTTTTTGCTTACAGTTCTTTCAAAGAATTACTTTATTTGACTGTGAAATATGCTTTACAGTAGACCTACCTCATCTGCTGATATCAGGGGATTTAAACATAAATAAAGATCAGAAAGCACGATTTAAGAGCGAATTTTGAACTGAAATACAGTGAGCATTGTGGTCACCATCATAGCATGAGGGGGTTATCAGTGCAGCTTTTTGGACAGAAGATACCATATTACGGTTGTCTCGAGAATGACCTCAATATTTTACCTTTTCTTTTCCTTTTTTAAAAATTTCCTTCAGAGTTGTCAAAAAACCCCAAACCTGAACACAACAAAACACAGAAACCAGTTTGTTAGGTACCTAATTCTGCTTGGGACAGAAGACTAGGCGTTGCCTGCTTTTTATCAACCTCTGTCTATCTCTAGATACATGTCCCTGTAATGCTTCCAACCACAGTTTTGCAACACGACTGTGAATAGAAAGGTTAGAATGTATTTTAGCAGGCATTGATGAAAAGATTGATAATCCTGCTCTTCGTGATGCCAGGCTGTATGTCTAAGAATTTAGATACTGCCTCAAAGAGAACCAGCTTTTTTTTTTTTTCTTTGTTAAAGTGAATATGTATAAAAGCTACATACATTATTTGCTTTCAATTAGATACTCAAAATTAACATTTCCAATTTTATATGTAGCAGGATGCATGCTACCTGATTACGACTTCTTTCTTAGGAAGAGATATGAGAGATCAGTATCTTTCTTAAATACATATGGACAGATTTTCATGTTCAGGACCATATGCGTTTAAAAAAAACCAAATAAAATAAGAACAGGAAGGGTTATTCTGTGATATGAGGACTTTGAAGGTTCATGTGCAACTGAGTAGGGTGTCGCAGTCCTTCTCAGATGTAGATACCAGCGGTACTTTAAAAAAATTGCTTGGATGTGATGTGCTATTGTAACTATTTGTATTACTGGGCCTCAAAAACTTATTCAAGTTCTTTGTCCTCATTGTGCAAGATACTGTAGCAGTACAATCAAAAGACAGTTTGTTTCCTGAAGAGCCAAGAATGTTGTGTCTTTGAAGAGGTTTCAGTAATAATAGAAACAAAAAAACCCAACAGCAAATACCCTCCAGTATAACTGAATAGTGTACAGTGGCTGTAGCGTCATCTACGTTACAGTAGCGTTCTTTACACCATAGATGGCTTTTCTGTGGTAAGTCAAAACAATGATGTAAATCTCTGAAATTGTATTTACTGTTAGTCAAGATTACATACAGGACAGCCTCTATCTAGGTAAGTTTTCATAACAATTCCTATGCTAACAAGCATTTTGTTATTAGAACTTTTTATGATGTTTTCAGCTTGTTCTTCATAGGAAGGTTCCTCATTTCTCCATTAGCTTGCTCTGAGCATGCAGAAGAAAACTTCGTAACTACATTTATTAGTTTAATTAGAGGACAAAAACTGGGATCGTGTTTCCTTCCTGTCAGATTTGATTAACTCCGTGCCCCATTCTCTTCATATAGCAATTGAGGAACTACAGAACATGTAAAACATGCCTAACCTAACATTGAAAACTGGAAAAGCAGTTTCCCTTTTTCTGCAATGGTGTCATCTGCTACTAGAGAACATAACACTTCCTGAACTGTACAGAAAAAATTACATACCACGTTCTCTGTAGCATGAGGAGCACGATTTATGCCTCTGTTCTGGTTATGCCCTCCTCTATCTTTCAAACAGCAGGGAAATGGAAAAATCTTCGAGAGAGAAGTATTCCTTTCCTCCATCTTAGATTCATAGAGAAATCCTAGCATTCAAAATTGCTGGAATATGTTCTCTTTTTTTGAACTGATACAATGAAACCTGACTTCAGTGACCTCTAGGCAATGTTGTATTTCTGTTCATCTGTTCAGCAGATAGATGACTATGTTTCCTATGTTCAAAATTTTAATTTAAAATTGATCACTGGCTTTGGTGATCACAAATAATTTTAAAATGGTGTCAGTTTAACAGTGAGATAACAATGAAGAGTCCTCCAATGTTGAGAGACTTGGAAGTTGTGGCCTGTTGTCCCTGATGGTTGTTCCTGCTACTTGTTCCTGCCGCTTATATAAGGATATGTACGGGTTTTTTATTTCAAAGTGATAGTATATTCTTTTAATATTCTGAAAGATTGACAATCGTCTTCTCTGAAAATTTAAGGAAACACACTATGTATCTGATAAACACTGTACTTTATTTCTAAACTAACAAAGCACCTGCGATTACTCAAGGTTTATGTATGCCTTATTGCAGAACTTCACGGCTTTGGAGGGATTTTTTTTTTTTCCTGAAAATGGAAACAATGAAAAAAAAAAATCCCAGTTTTCTAACAGTTGCCTATTAATAGTGTTTCTAAATCTCACACCTACAGTCCCAGTTAGCCAGTGATTGAGTAGCTCCTATTTCCACCCCTTTCTATTTGAAGTTTGCAGTATAAGCAATCCTTAAGGTAGCATTTGCATTTGCTGACTGCTTCAGCACCCTGATGACTTCATTAATTTCTGTCTGAGGCTGAGGAAAGAGAATAGGTTTTGTTTTCACTTTTAACAGACTTAATGTTTTTTATTAGCTCTACATTCAGGCATGTCATCATTTGAAATGCACATACCACATTAAGATGTACTTTGTTTAATATGCATGAAAACAGGATGGCAGAGTGCTAGTGGAGTATGCACATTAGTATGTTAAAAAAAGGTTGCATACCTTCAAAAAACCCAAACCACACAACTATAGTTAATACTTCATTACATGCATAGTGTTAACCCTCACCCATGTTCCTGGTTTTTTTTTCCTAACTTTGAAGAATTCAAACTATTTCTTATTTCTGAGACACCTTGTTCTTCAAGGAGAATTCTGGTCACTTCTGTATCTTTTTCAAGGTTTTCTTGTTACTGGGGATACAGGAATTTCAGGTGATTTTTCAAATAGCATTACATAAGGCTAGTCAAGATAGCAAGGCGCATGACTTGCAGCTCAAGGGAGGAAATTGCTTCATTAGAGCACCTGTCCTTCTTGCATGTACTACTGAAGGGAAGGGAACGGACTGAGAGTTTGTGTGGCTTTGTCCCTATCTCTTCCCTTTCGCAACTATGCATTAACAAGCCCAGTTGCACAAGTTTACAAGGAAAATCCTCTTTTCAGGGAATGGCCCTCTGCCAGCCACCAAAGAAAGGGTTACCATCTTCCTTACAAGTCACTTCAAGGCAAGGCAACAGCATGCTGGTTCTGCTCAGGGTCTACAGGATGTAATATTGCAAGCCAGCCAGGAGCAAATAGATTTCAGAGAAATTTTCAAGCCCTACTAACTGCTAAAATGGTATTTCAGATATTATTCATATTTGTTCAGATGCCATTAGGTTCTGTGTGAAAAATCACTTTCCTAACGCAGCTGCCCATTTTAGTTGGTTAAATGATGACTGGCAGGTTTTAGAAACTGGGTTCAGAGAATCAGGGAGCAAATTGCATACCTTGCTCACCAGGCGTTCAGCCTGTAAATTATGTGAGGTAGGTACTCTTTTTGAAATCAATACTAAAAAGTATACAAAACTTGATTAAATAATATTGTGTGTGCATTAATGCCGGTTTCTGTAGCCGAAAGTCTTCTTACTGGAGTTCACAACAGAAATGTTTGTTTCAGTCCTGAACACTATTTGTTTCTTTCCCCATTTCTAATTAATGGAAACAATTATCATTGTGCTGCTACGTTTTTATTTCTGAGTAGATAACTGTTTCTGTTTCAACAGAATTACTTATGCCCACACAGCAGTACTTGCTGTTTCTCCTTTGTTGCTTCTTACTTAAGTTAAGAAGTTTTAGTCCCTCAATCTTTCAACCAGGGACTGAAGGCAATATTATATGATTTAAATGGCCAGTCACAAAACACAAACGTCTAATAAATTATCTGAGAAACCAATTCAGCAAACACTCTGTAGGCTAGTATTTGTTTTCTTAAACTATCTGGGAAATCTTGGCTAATGACTTACGTAGAAGTGAACTAGACGAGCAGTTCTTGGACATCAGATAGCATTAAAATGTAAATAACTGAACCAGTGTTAAGTGTGCTTCATCAGACAACCAGAAATTCTTAGTGAATGTTATAATTCATTGGCCTGTGATTTTTATATTTAATTGAAAATACAAATATGAAAATAACAGTAATGTGTGTGCATAGCCAGCAGCCCTACCATGTTAAGTTTATAACTAAAGTTTTCTGAAAACAAAACCACTTGATTTTCAGTCAGTATGCGAAACAGTATTGTATATTCACTCGCATAACCTGTATTTTATTCATGAAATGGAGAAAAGCAAAAACATTTCTAGCCCAGCAGCAGTCTGGGTTACGTGCCCGCGGGGCCTGCTTTCTTCCAACAGCCCTTCTGCTTCTGCTTCCCTCTCCTCGTGATGGTTATCAGAACATTTTGGTGCTGGTGCTTTTAACAGAGTGCAGGTTCTCAGAGGTGTTGGTTATACATGTGAACAGAATGCAATGTGAAAGCTGTGCCTTAGATTTCACCTGCTGTTTAAACTGAATGCAACCATTGGACAGGTTGCTGCATACTGGCCTTTTGCTGAGGGTTTGGGGTGGTGAGATGGGCTGTTGCTGATATTCAACACACAGTTATGCTGGCACTTTAACCATGCGTTTTCAGTCTAATTTACAATTTCCCCTCTCCCCTCAGTGTTTTTTTTTCATAACCACCTCAATTTGTTTTCTAAATATTTAGGTCCACTTTCTCTCATATGTCCACTTAACATCTTTCTTCATGTTTCTTCCTTCTTTGTAGCACTGGTGACACTCAGCAGTTTCGATAGTTCTGCTCTTTCCAGTCTTTGTGCTGTCCTGTTCATTTTGCATATCTTTCTTTGTGTTTTTTAGCTTCTTCCAAAGGAGAAGTTTCTTAGATAACTCTGTATTTCTTTGACCATTTTTCCCAATAGTTCCTTTCCCTGTACATTCATTGTGGTGGCCACACCCTCCTCCCTTTGGAGGGCAGTTTTATGATCTAGTTTTATATTTTTCTTTCCTGTGGCAAGCTGTACCTTGTGAAACATTAAATTTAAACTTCAAACTCATCAGTTTTCCTTCAGATATCCTCCTTCCATAACTTTGGCCTTGGTCTCTTCCCTTGTTTCTAGCCTAGTCAGTTCACTTCCAAGGAGGATCATGTGGTCTTCCAACTGAATGCTATTTGGAGAACCCATCCCAATATCCCCAAATTCTTTCAAAGCCTGTCCTGGCAGATCCACACTACTCTTCCTTCTTTGCACAGATTTTGCCCTGCAGGCTGAATTGCCAGTTTCACAGCAGCTTCTGGTGCTATTTGCCCAGTGTTTTTTAAGCTCCACTACCAACATTTTGGGCCTAAAATGGTTTGTACTTCAGTATTTATTGCATCACTATAACCACTGATAAGTTTGAGGCATAAGCATCTGGACCAAACATTTTAAAAGTCTCAGAGTCTCTGTTCTGTGTGGCTGCTTGTTTCAGCTTTGTAATTTTCTATAAATCTATTTTGCTGTGCAAAAACTCAGTTTAAAAGACAAATTATGGAACAAAATACAGTTGCTGTTTGTATAGTTTCATGCGCATCCTAAAATCAGCACAGAATACATTCTCTGCTTTGGAAAGAAGGGTCTTTTTTTTTTTTATGTGAATACTAGCCTGATCGTATTTAGACTGCAGTTGTAGATATGGTTCCCATTTGGCTATGAACAGTATAAGATTTGCTCGTTTGTTTGTAACTGTGTGTGCGTGGGGTATGCACACTGTTTGCTAACACCTTTCCTGACAGCAGCGATAAGCTGCCTGGGCTGGCGAGAAAGTTCACCTAGCAGAGGGGTGAAAAGATGAAAGGTCCTTTTATGAAATGCAAACTGAGAAGCTATAACATAAACAGAACTGCTCTCAAAGAAATGCTGGTTCCCGCCTACCTCTACACAACTTTATACTTTAAGTTGTCCACATTTTATGCAAATAATCACCTGGTTTACATCTGAACATGAACAGCTAAGGGGGACGTGAATCCGGGTTTCCCCAAGATCCATTCTGCCCAATAATTAGGTCACCTCTAGGTCATCTTTTATCTTTGTTAGATGAAAAGTGAGACGTGGTTTAGAAGGTCTGATAAAAGCTGAGGGATTTCCATTATTGAATATTCTGTAGTTGTCTGCTGTGGGACATGCAGTGCAATGTGTCTCTCCATTTGACTGGTGTTAGACTGCATTTAGAAGGTGGTGAACACCAACTGCTGTGGTCCCAAACAGTAAAAAAATAAATAATTTAAACATAAATTCTTAGGATGCTGTCATTTTTAGATTCTGAATGAGGAAGACGTTTCAAATCTTCACTACTAAGCAAAGCATCAATGTGATTTCAAACATTCATGCAGTAAAAATAGTGGTGAAGTAGTCAGTTTCTACCTACCTAGAAGTTTCTACCGTGTTGGTAGTTGCTACCATTTCTTAAAGGTAAAGAGTTTATCTCAGATCTATGCAAGAATAACAAGGGAAATAAATCTCTTTGAAGTCAACTATCTCAAAGTTCTCACTTTTTTTTTCCTGGTCTGTAAGGAAGATCCTTTATCCCTGCTGAGTATATCACAAAAGATCTGGTAGGAAGACTGGAACCTTCGTTGAAACTGGTGAAGATCTCTGAAAATCAGCATTACTGCCCTAAATCACACTTCTCTTTTTTCTCTTATGCCTGCATTATTCCTTCCATCTCCTTCTAATCACTAGTTTCAAACTGCACAGCTATCCAATATATAGTCATCCCTTCTCCGTTCCTGTTGTCTACAGTGTTTTCCTGGCTTCCAAAAGACCATAAAAACTCCCAAGAACCCTTCATCTTTTATCTCTGCTTCTGTTTCTTCCGTTTCTGACACTTCTTGTGTGACTTAGTCTTTTCATTCTCATGCACTCACTCCTTGTCCATAATCAGACCCAAAGAACTGGGGGTGAAAGGACGATTTTGGACTTCTTATGGGTTCCCAGTACTTCTAAATCTTCCATTTTCCCTTTCTCCCAAAATCTTATCTCCTGGGTGGTCTTACGAAAACCACAGCTTTAATTTCCACTCTTCTGGTGATGCCAGCTTTCATTGCTGCTTAATCCAGTTTTTGTTCAGCCACCTTCATGCTTTCTCCCATGCTGCCCATTAGGCTTGAGAGCAGTTCCCAATAAAAACCTCTAAATCCGCTGTATCTGTTGCTGTCCTTGAAGCTCACGTCCACATGGTGCCTACAGCAAGCTCTCAGTGGACTGAAACTCTTGCGTTTGTAGTAACCGGGAGCACTTTGTCCTTGCCTTTTGCTCTTTCCTGCTGTGTGTTTGCCTGATCTTTTTATGCCATACATCTGTGGTGTCAAATCTAATGGGGCCCTAATTTAGGCATCTACTCATTACTGTAATTAATTAATAACTCCATCCTTTGTTAATTTTGACAACTGCTAAGAGGCTGAAGGGCAACTGTACTACTAACCATCTCTATAAGTGCAAAAATGCAAGAGGCTGAAGATTGTCCATTGAAGCCAGGTTCTGCAGACTGGTATATTAGCCTCTTCTTAAGGGATAAAAATAGTGGGTTTATAATGCTAAGAAATACCAGTAACCTCCAAAAGCATGTCTGTGTTCATCAATTAAAGGATATTGAAACAGGAGAGCAAACTCAGTGTTAAGGGCAGTTAAGTGGAGAGCTCTTGCTGTACTGGCCAAGCAAAGGGGAGAGCATGTCTGAGCCCTCCTCCTTATCCAAGGGGAAGAGTAATGGACCTTTGACTCTTAGTAACGGGCTCCCTAATTCTCTGGCTGTACATTCATATTTATGAGCTTTCTGAGTTCCTTCTGAGGAGGCACCCACAAGATGAGTTTTTTTACCAAAACAAAAAAGAACGGAAATTTCCTCCTGCCTCCTAATTAAACATTTTTTGGTTGTATTAACCAGTTTAGATTAGATTAATCCAGTCAATTGATACATAGTAGCATTCACATATTGAACCAAACTGATGTAATACCTGGTAAACTACATAGCAAAAAGACTCGTCTAACTTATTTGAGTGACACAAGTTAAGAATGCAAAGCTGTTGTAGTTAGAGACATTATAAAATTTTAAATGACAGATAACTAATACAGAATATGTTGTTGGATTCAAATGTAAGAGAGGGATTTAGCAGATGAAGTTTCTCATTTCTCATAGAGAAATTTAACAAAGGCTAGTAGTCAGTGGATCTGATTTCATTTTATTTGTACCTTAGCAATATATTTCCTGTTTGTTACATCGCTTAAAAGAAACTGTTGTTAATCTTACCTTGTTTTATGCACTTAATTATCCATCAACTTTTTTGAGCTCTTTTCTTCAAATAGCTCAGTAAGTTTCCCATTTTCCTAATTTTTTACAGTAACCTTTTATTACTGGTTCCAGTGGGTAGATTGAGTGCATCAGTAATGACTTCATTCTTCTCCTTCAGAGACATATTTAGATATAGACAATGGTTGGGATAGTATACAGGGATGACTGACTGTCATGCTGACAATGTTAGTTCATTGTCTCATTGTAATTTCCCCTCTGTCTCTTCTGCATGTATTCATGTATTTCACTTGTCTTGTCCTTGCCTGGTAACCTCCGAGGGGCAGAGATTCCCAGTTTGTTCAGGATTTGCACAGTACCAGCGCAATAGATTTCTAGTCTATGACTCAGGCATTTTGACAACATAAATAACAGCAGAATTGCTTGGAGTCTTAGTTGAAAATACAAAGGAAATTTGGATGTGTTATGTGAATAACTTGTACCAGAAATGATAGAGCCTGATGAAATCACGCCAGAATTGAGATTAGAATTTAGAATTTTAGAATTTAGTGATTTCTGTGCAAGACAAAAAAGTGAAACCTTCCTTTCACCACAGTAAGGAAGACTGTTCTCATTTTCAGCACGTGGCATAAAAGGCCTATGGAACGGGACTTGCATCTCCCAAATGTATGAGGAAGATTCTGCAGGACACAAAACATAAATAATAACTTTAAAATGCCTTATTTATATATTTATGCTTTTATTTCATTATAGTTAGATTTGACAGTAAACAAAAGCTTCAGGTTCATCTAAGACCGTGTAAAAATAAGGCAACTTTGTTTCTTTTTCCAAAGGAAATACTTATTTCAGAATAGAGTAAGTAAATCAGTCATAGTGAAAAATAAACCACATTCCGTCAGCGATGAGGATTATTACATAGATGATGCAATGATGTTTACATTTCCCTGTTTGGTAAGAGTCATTTAATTGTGCTTACCTTGCTTTGAATTAGTTAAAGGGACCATTCCTTTGCCACATTTATCAATCCTTTTATCCTTTCACTTCCATAAATGCATGCGGCGACTCACTA
>NC_133896.1:28995871-29075871 GCF_964199755.1 Larus michahellis | reverse complement strand
GCTAGCGTTATTCAAAGTTGCTGTTCCAAAGTGTCTTTTTTTCCCCATCAAATAAGGCTTGACGTCGGTTTTTTGAAAATATGATTTTTTACGTATTTACATTCATCAAATAAAAAGACGTTTGCACAGAACTTCAGTACTAAAGTAGTAATTGTAAAATAGAAGGATGAGGTCATTCTTTTTTTTTTTTTTTAATTTTCTATGCCAAATTTTCTCTAGTTATTGTGGGTTTTTTTTTCTTGAATTGAAATCATACTGTTCATTTGAAGAAAGTATCGTGACTACTGTCTGCATTTCTTTTCTGAACGGTCCAGAGCTACAAGCCCAAGCTGAGAGCGGGTGGTGGTGCTGTTAGACTCCTGCGCACTGAGCAGTCTCTAGCCTGGTGCATCAGTACTTTGAACGTTTTATCCTGTGAAGAATACATTCAAAATTCAGTCATACCCAATTCATAATTTTTATCCTTTGCACGTAGATGTAAATGTCCAAATAAAACTTGTTATAATTGTGGCAATACAAGCTTTTAGACTGTAACTCAACAGTACAATAAGGATGAACTGGCATACCTGTGACAGTTCAGTTGAGAGTTGGTGGCAGTAGTAGTGAAGGCGCATGCCCCAGGAGCCGGAGCATCACTCTGAATCCTTGGGAGATTTGAAGGATGGTCCTTCCCTGAATCTTGGGCCTGGGACTTGTGCCTTCTGCATTTGCCAGCCCTGATGGCATCAGGAGGCACCTTGCTGACCTGTCTGGCTTTCTGGGAATCTTGCCGTAGCAAAGCCTCAGAAGAAAGTTAATTGATCCTGAAGCTGATGGGGATAGGGAAGGCAAGGGGCTGAACGGTGGTGAAATACAGGGATATGGAACTCAGAGAGTTAACTGAGTGGAAAGAAACTAAGCTGAAAAAATAAGGACAGCCTGATTATTATAGGAATGGTACATATAGTTCTTAATTTAAAATGTGTTGAAGTTTTTGCACATTATAGCTAAGATTTAAATATATCATATTCTCTCCCACATTAACCGCATGAACATAGAATTAATTGTTTGAGAATTTAAAATGTAAATTAGCTAATGATTTCTTAGTTTAAAATTAATTTCGAGTGAATTCTTTTGATAATCCTGTCAAACATTTTTAGTCCTGCGTGATTTTGCAGCAGAAGCAGCCCATTTTCTGCCACTTCCTTTATTATTGAAACTTAGTGAAACATAGTTTTCGTACTACAGCTGAAGGCATTCAGAAAACCTGTGTCTTTTGGCTGTGACTCATTTTTCCTCACCAGCCACGAGGTTTTTCCAAGCCATGGCTAACTCGACAGACTCTATCGAGGAAATTTCCACATCTAAAGGCTGTCGTGCAAAATGGCTGATGTTTCATTATTCTCAGTGGAATTTAATTCATAATGTAGGTAATATTTTCTTCCCAGCATGCAGGCTGTGTTGGTACTTTTCTGTTAAGGCTCGGATCCCAGGCTGTTCTTAAAGATGGCAGCTGGTTCAACTTGCGTATTGTACGGGCTGTTTTCGGAGGACCATTGCCTGGTTTAGATGATGTTCTCTGTAATGCAAGAAAAATGAACTGTATGTGTTTCGTTGATTAGAAGAATTTGAAAGAAGAAACTAGAGGTGAGGAGCATAAGAGGGAGACAAAGGTGCAGTTTCCTCATGTACATGAACAAATACAGAGTAAAAGGAGAGAATCACAGAATGATAAGGTTTGGAAGGGACCTCTGGAGATCATCTAGTCCAACCCCCCTGCCAGAGCAGGGTCACCTAGAGCAGGTTGCACAGAAACACATCCAGGTGGGTTTTGAGTATCTCCAGAGAAGGAGACTCCACCACCTCTCTGGGCAGCCTGTGCCAGTGCTCTGCCACCCTCAAAGTAAAGTTTTTCCTCACATTCAGATGGAATTTCCCGTGTTGCAGTTCGTGCCCGTTGCTCTTTGTCCTGGGAGAGGAGGAACCGTGATGGGAAGGTTGAAGAGGAAGCCATAATGCTTCAAGGATGTGCGCTTAGGAGCAGAAAGAGGTGCTGTGTTCAAGAACAAAACATCAGCAAAAACTCATCTTGTGTTGCAGAACATCTGAGTGACCAATACGCTTTTCGCTGCTTCAGAGAGATTCTAATTCGGTGGCTGCTGTTTGATGCCGTGGCTGCTGGGTGACTATAGATAATTACAGATGTTTGGCTATCCTCTGTCCTTTCATTCATTACCATATTTAGAATCCTGCTTAAGTGAAACCATGACTTTCATTTAGTTACATAACAACTCTTATTTATGGATAATTTAAAAAAAATCCTGCAACTTACATTGTCTTTGGTTACAACTTTGCATTCTTAAGTTAACCTCATGTAATTTTCGTTTGGGTATACACGTGGAACAGTTTATAAACTGGTGGGTCAGAAGTCAGTCCCCATGTGCTGCTTGGGAAAAAATGGAAAGAGAAGAAAAAAGACGTTATATGTATTAGTAATAACATTCAGAAGTATTTATCTGGGGGAAAAAATGTGGTATACTGAAAACCTATATCAGAGATTGCCAGTATGCATCTTTGAAGTGCCAGTATGGTATATCAGCCTGCACTAAACACATTTTGGTAGCTGATTGTGATGCACAGACACATTTGCATGTCCTGATATTAATCCTCTCAGGTGCAAAAATATTTCAGAATGTAAATCAGGGCATATCTGGGTACAGCAAAGTGGCTTGCACAGTCTGGCTTTGCTACTGTGTGGAATCTTGCTACTAAAACCTTCTCTTAACAACTTATCCTGTTATTTTTGGGCTGGTTTTCGTTGCTTTTAAAGAGACGCCAAAAAACTGTCTTCATACCATTTATATGAATAGATACATAAAATATTGTTTAACCTTTTGTTTTTATATCGTTGAGTCACAATAGGTGCATGAAAAACTTCATGCTGCAAAGCTTAATTGTACTTTTTCAGTGTCCCCTTAACCTTCTTCAACATGTTTTCCAAACTATTACAGAGTCTGTTTTAGACTATTATCCAACGTCGAGCACAATGTTCTGTAATTTCTGACTGGAGTTTTTCCTCTTCTTTAATGATTTCTCCAATAATAAACATCTGTTAGTAAGACCTGATATCTCCTAATTATTTCTGTATAATGTGATGAGCAAATACCTTTTTTGTTTCTTCCTTTTTAGGATTAACTGCAGTAAGTGTCCTAAGGGCTTCTCTCATCCTTCCTGTCCTTACAGGCCCTTCTATATCCACCTGAGGCTTAATAGAGAAACTTCAGTTTGAAGGAGAAGAGCTTTCTCTGGCAATGTAAGAGAAGAATGGCACAAAATATTGAATGTGTTTTACACATAGGCCAATGATCAGACAAGTGCTGTAAGGGATAACTGTAACTTCCAACAGTCCCTGTGATGTGAACGAGATGTGAAAGATTCCTCAAGGCAGAAAGTGCTTTTCTTACTTGGTTTTCTCACTTTGCCTTTTCCAAGGATGACCACTAATTGCTGCATCTCCTACTGCCACAGGTTGGAAATACTTGAATGATGGTAATAAAATGTACTTTGCTACAAACTTTGTTGTTCTTCTCAGTCCTTCTCCTGCTTCCTAAACTGGCTTCCAAAATTTCCTTAGATCCTCAGACAGTACCTTATTTCTCCATGTTTTTTTCAAAACATATAGGTTGCATTGAGGATACCGTTTCAATCTGGGACTCACCGTGCCGTGGCAGGTTATCATGTCTCTTCATCAGCGCTCTCGGTGACTTCCTTGCTGGCAGCCACAGCCTTTGGTGCGCTGCAAGTGCACAACCAGGGTTAAGTGCCTGGAGCTAGCCAAGCCCTTCAGAAATGATCCTTAAAGCCAAAAAACATTTTTAAAAGATGAAAACTGCTCTGAGAGGCCAAGTGTTAAATCTAAGATGTCCAATGAGTCCAGGAATATTCTAAGTTCCTCCTCAGAGAATGGTCACCTGACTTACTGAAGATACAGGCAGTCCTTTTAGCAGGTCTGAATTAATCAACAGTTATCCAGTATTGGTACATCCAAAAAGAGTATGAAGGAACAACTTTTAACTCTGTGTTTAATATTCATTTATGGACATTGGTTCTCAAAATCCAGTGAGAAATTTGTGGATGCCAAATGGCTCTACTTTGAAAGAACAAAAAACCAAGAAAAAACATTGGTAGGACCTGATAAAAGTTAAATACGATGCAGAAAAGTCAGATTAAAGGTAGAAAACAAAAGTAGAAAGCTTTAGTTTTAAATTCAAGGGATTTTTCCTTAAAAGGTGTGGAAAGCAAAGCTATCCACTTCCATGCATTGTTTCCTAAGTAGTAAGGGACAAATGATAGAACTTGGCTGAATGTGTGGGAATTATGGGTTACATTATTTCATTTTCACTACTTTATAGTTATGAATTTAGCTTATTGTTTTAGCAGTTTGGACACCAAAGGTAATTCATTAGGAATTTTAAACATTTTATGTATACTAAGCACTCACCTTAAAATGGGGAGTATTATTCTGAACAAAAACTCTGCTTCAGGACTCAGATAACATACTTACGAGCCAACTGACAGAACTGGGCATAGCCCTATTCAAGGCTATTAATATTTATCATTAATCTGATCGTGAGTTATTAAAAATCTTACCTTCCTGTAACTCTGTAATTTTTCCTTCTTGGCTTTTGCTTTGGTTGTGACAAATTTTAAGAAAGTAAAAATACTTTGGAAAGAAAACCAGAGAGAAAGTGTGTTGTATGTGGTTTTGTTCATTGCAGTTTGAACAGAGGCAGCTGTGGTCATTGTCCTGAAATATGACCAAAATGTGTATCATTCCCTTTTCCACAGAACATCTCTTGATATCTTTGATGACGCTTTCATATCAATAATTTGATGTGCTTTAGCTTTTTTTGGTTCCCTTGGGGAAAACAGAGGAAAGAAGATATCTACCAGAAAACAAAAGAATTCATGAAGATTGGTTTTCAGAATTTTTTAATACAAAATAATCTTTTCATTTTCACTCTACTTTCTTCTAACGGTTACTTCTGTATAAGAGAGGCCAGACCCAAATAATTTTCCAGACTTACTCTGTTTGCTGAACAATTCTGTGATCCCAGTTCCCTGTCTGTTTATTCAGTTTGATCATGTCTCCAGCTCCCGTAACCATAGGATCCATATTATTATAGTATTGCCTGATCTTGCCATTGAAGCTGTTCTGTTGGCACTGTTGTGGCAGTTCTCTATGTAGGTCTGATGGAGGCTTAGTGCCCTCAAGGAATACAGTTTGTATTGATCTTTTCTGAGCTGAGTGGAAGTTAAAGGTTTTCCTGTCTGTCCTGCATGTGTAATCTAGGTGTGGCTGCAGGTTTGTCTCTTCACTTTTTTTTTTCCACATTGCTAAAGATCTGTAGTATGTGTTAGAGCACCCCCTGCCTACCGATACTCCTCTGACCACTCTGTGGTTCAAGATCTCATGGCAGAATAAACTGAAATGTGAGTTCTTGGGTTGAGTGAGCAGATTACAAGAGCTGGTGCTGTTAGCTCTCACCTGCCATCTGAGACAAGTTCCAGCTCTGTCAGCACTTCTCCTTTCCCATATTAAGAGGTAAAGTAAAAACTGGGCACTGTGATCAATGTTTTGAATTTGAACTGGACAGAGTTAGGAAAAGATCCTTGCATCAGTCTTGGCTAGAAGGTAGTAGCTGAGCATCCCAGCTCTGAGCGAAAAAAGGGGCATGCTGGGACCCATGTCTCTCTTTCAGATTACTGCTCTGGTCTCCATCTATGTGCTGCTAATTTCATAATATACCAGGCAAAATATGATTGCAGGCAGAATTTTACAGAGCACTAGAGATTTTTCAGGTGCATTAGGTTGCCACTAGTCTCTAGATTAAGTCTCATTTTTTTCCACAGAGCCTTGTTCATTCGTTAGTTCAATTTCTCACTTGATGTCAAAAATGAGTATGTAGGACTAAGTCACATATTACTTCATACTAAATTTTTCTTATAGACAGTTTGCGGGGTATAGATAAACTTGTGTTGAAAGATAAGGTTATTAAAAATTTGCTTGTGTTTCTGTTGTTTTCCTGTGGGCAAAACATTTTTTGCCTGATAAGTATCATCATAGATTTTCCACTAGAATTTCCACTTACAAGTTACTGGGCCTGATGCAGGAACTATGAGGAGACATGAGTCTCTATTATTGGGACTTCAGATTAGGTTATCGTGATCTATTTTTATTTTTATTTTTCTCTTCTGATCAGTCATTGTAAAACTTAACTTGAAACATTTCAGAACAGTGGGCAGTATTTAGCGATCACTAACAGTGAATTGGGAGTGTGATCTTTGCAGCATAGACTAAGCAGTCGGACATAACAGGGAATGTGATTTTCATAAATAAAAAGATGTTTTCTGACTATGAAACTGCAACCCAGAAACTTATAGCTGTTACGTTACCTTGCTGAGCAGCTACAAAATTGAACATGTAATAATGTAAATAAGCAAACTTTGATTTAGGATGCAGTTAAAAGGTTGAAGAGATTTGTAGGTCATCCCGTATTAGAATTGTTCCACATAGTTTTTTTAATAGTGAAAGCACTAGCTACTAACCAGGTTTCTCACATAGGTTTGTATTTATACAGGATTTTAAAGCTGGAAATATTACACTACAGCTTTGTTTATTATTCCACCTACTGTCTCAGAGCACCAAGCTGTGCATGATGCGTCAAAACATGTTCTGTTCTTTCGGAGTTCTTAGGGAGGCAATACGATGTAATTCATTATGCCCCGAAGATAAACAGTACCTCTTGACCTTTTCAAGAAAAGTTGCAATATTTTCTTATTCCAGAATGTAATATTGTACTGAGCCGATACCAATGTGATAAGATAAATGTTTCCTTTTCTAATGTAAACCAGAGTGCACTACATTTATATAAAAGTCTTGGGGGATACCCAAAGCCTCCAGATAAAAAGGGGCAGCTTGGCTATTGTAGGTCTGCGTTTTTGAATTCTCATTCTCAAAGCACAGAGGGCAAACTGCATCCAGGCTTGAAGACAATGGCCAGGATTTTCAGAAGTGATCAGATTTTTGTGTTGCCCAATTTAGAATTTTCAAGCCAATTGAAAAGTATAGGATTTGTTACCATTAAAAAAGAAAAAAACCCAAACAAACAAAAAACCAAAAAAACCCCAAACCCAAAAAACCCCAAACCCAAACTAGGACTGTAAACACCTTTCCTCTCAGCACCAGGATCTTTTGCAATGTCGCAGCTAAAGCACATGAGTCAGTGCTGCACTGTGCGTATCTAACTCGCTTTTTACTATATTAAAAAGTATTTCAGGAAACGAAAGACTAATGAGGAGTATTTTTTTAATCTCATTTCTTTTTCTGCGTTCTCTGCTGGTGTTCAGAGCACAGTTTCCGTTTAGTGTCTTGGCAATTCTTTATTTAACCGTTACATTTCACATGGCACGTGTCTGATTGATAAAGTCAGTTGTGTGCAAACGTGGCCGCCACTGTCGAGTGGGGCTCTGAATATGGCCCTACCACCCGCTTTCCGTTTCCCTTCTGCTTGCAAGGTAATGCCCAGCTCCAAAGGAAAAAAGCGTATTTTGCGTGATAGGCTCTGCCCACGTGTTAATGCAGAGTCCTAGGCTCTTCTCTCCTGGCAAACCACCCTCCCAACGGCCTCATTTACCTTAATATGTTAAATGCTTTTGTATGCAGGTCAGTACTCTGCTCTATATGTGGCATGTAAAAAACCTCTGTTACTCATGTATATTCTATTCACAGGAAAGAGTGGCTTTAACTGCAGCTACTATTACACGTAAAACAACATGGTATATTTTAAAAGCAGTTCATTATTAAAGAGGATTTACTTCTGCTGTTACTGCATTTGGAACTTCATAGGTATTCTGAACAGTTACTCCTGCAAGCAAAATAATACTGTTAGAACATAAAGCAGTAACATCTGTCAACCCCTTCAGGTTGGAAGTAGGACTATTTTAAGCATACCAATCACAGCATATAAATTAGATTCAACAGGGATTAAAATCAAGAGAAAAGAACAGTTAAAAACAGGAATAAAAATAAATGAAATATCATGAAATAAGTCTATTTTACATACGTCTCTTGTTAATGACATTTAGTTCTGGACTTCTTTGTTTGTTAATTTTTTTATTTATTTAAGCTTAAGCAAGAGTTAAAATTTAGGGACAACATCTGGAAAGAGGAGAGATTAAGGTCTATATGAGGAAGCTAACTGAAAAGAGCAAGTTTTGAGGGAAGATTTTAAGTTCTTGAGTGAAGTGAGGACATGAGGGAAGATGAACTGCCATTTAGGTCAACGTAAGGAAAACCCTGGAGTCACCCAGGGAAGAAGATGACCATAAACAGAAAAGGAAAGCTGACACATAAGAAGAAAAAAATGAAGATGAGGTTCTTTAGGGGTCAAGTTGTCAAGGACTTTGAGAATAAAGAATTTGAATTTTATTTGAAAACAAATTGTGTGTTCACCAGGGAACCAAGCAAAATGTATGATTTAGAAATTCTTTATACTGGAAAAGAAATAATTGTAAGCTAGTAAGTTTGAGAGGCAAAGAACTTAGATTTTGTGTTTGCAGATGTGCAGTCATGAATCTTATTTAGATATAGTCCTCTCTTCGGTCCCCACATTTGAGACAGTTGTACATATCTGCAGTAAATACAGTTTGAAAATTTCTTCCAGTTTAAAGGAAATTTCTAGAATATATATTTTATGCGTGTGTGTATATATATATTTAAGTTTATGCAGTGTGTATCCCATAGTAAAGGAAAGGAGCACACTAAGGCAGAAGCGGTATAAATGACTCGGCAGAGTGTTTACCACTCAGTCTGTAGCTTATCTCCTTGCCTGTTGTTGGGGATAGTTAAGTGATCTGTATCAAATTCGTTCTACAGCTGTCAGTACCTGCAAGCGTATAAACAGACGGGTAAGATTTCTAGGAGGCAGATGCCCGCATCGCTAAAAGGACTGCTCTAATTGGCATAATCAGTACAAGAAATGAAGACTGAACGAGCATGGAAATAGAATTACTTTTCTACCCCTTGAAAGGAGGCAGTAACGGGCTACATTGATTTAGTCGCTCCTGCAGCTGACTATGCTGGACTTCCCCTGAATATAGAAAAAGGGCATTTTAATCTCCAAAACCATCCATCTGGCATCTTCCATTAACATTAAACACCAAAAAAAAAAAAAGAACAGGGTGAGTGTGGTTGTTGTCCAGAAACATTTATGTTTGACTTGAGAATCCTACAAAAATTTTAACCACTGTTGTGAGGTGCCCCGTTCAAGTTACCTGTCTCTACACACCCCGTTCATGCAACTTGTAGCAAAATAGAGTTTGTCTGTGCCTTGAATTTCGCTGTTGCCTCTCATTTCTTCCTTACTAGACTGAAGTGATTTAAATCTGTTTGAAATCTGTATACAGTTAGATATTGCTTGAAATTGAGCTACAGCGTGAGCAGACGTGAGAGACTGACAGCTGAACACGTATAGTAATCAGCAAGGGCAGGATTTAATTGCGGCTAATTTGTACTGGTTGAACACCTCTCCGTATAAAAAATATTTTATACTCAATTATATTTATAATGTTTTGGACAATCAACATATGGTAAAACTTAGCAGCATAACCATTTAATCTAACACAGATTTGACCTGTCCCTCCTCTCTTTGCTTGTCAGAAGCTTTTTCTCCTTTCTATATGGAAAACAGTTTAAGAAATGCAAGCCTGGATGCAGGACTAGATCTCTACCTATCTTTGGCCCTACTAATTATTTGATTTTGAGGAGGCATTAAAGGCTGCCATGTGAAACGTTCAATTCCCTCTGTTCCCAAAACCTTATTTTTAGCTGAGAAATTCAGGAAACTTGCTGAAGCTGTGTTACAGTGTGGGTGAATACATATGGCTTGTGACAGGTTAGATACAACACAATAATTTATGACTGTGCGAATGTACATTGCTGAATCCCCTTCTTTGTTCTCAAGTATAAATGCCCTTCTCCTTATCATTCATTTTCAATTTTTATAAAACTATGTTGAAGATTTAGCTGTAATTATTTCATCTTCTTGTAACACCTATGAAAAAACAAACCAAAATAAAACCAGAATTCTGCTATGCCATAAATAATATGGGCTAATATATTTGCAAAACTTAAAAAATATGTTCTAGAAAAGACATTACTTCTTAATAAAGAGTTGCAACAGAGGCCTTTGATTCTCAGTAATGCAGAAATGTTAAGAAAACTAGCTGAAAAAATTCTGGAAAATGAAAGCTCAGGTCGATACCACTTGCACTTGGCAAAATTTCAGAAATTGCTTCTTCCAACAATTAAATTAATTGGTAGAGGTGAAAATTCCTGCAGCCATTGCTCTTAGGGTTGGTTGGGTTTTTTTTTTTTGAACTATAGCTTTGTTGCAAAATGTCTGCTTTGGAATACTATCAATTCACAATGTAAATAAATTTAAATGGTACTCATGGTATATCTTGTCTTGCAGTATGATGTAAAAGCTTGAGTGCATTCCATGTGTCCAAATTTCAAGGAGTGGTGCTTATTAGGTCGGTAGAAGTGCTCACTTTGTAGTTATGGAGCCTGCCAATGCTTGTTATAATAGCGGGGGTATTTATACAACTTTAACTGTGTCAGACTAGTCAAAGAAACACTTGCCTGAAAGATTACAGAAGTCATCTTAAGTAAAATTAATTTATTTTCCTGAGTAGCGTAATCATCTCTAGTCACTAGAATATGTTGTCTCAATGATATTGTGCTGGCCTGGTTATTATACTCCGATTACTATATGAGGCTTTTTTAATGCTTTCTAGTCAGTAAGAAATTTAATCTCTCTTCAACATTACTTCCACTGTTTTTATTTTGGTGCTATTCAATTGTGATTATCTTCGCACTTTAAAAAAATACTTCAAAATTGTCTTTAATTTACAGGCCATGTAGTCTTTTTGTGATCCACCTTTTCTCTATGTCTTTTTAGCAATGAAGAATTAATTCAGCTGTTCTTTCTAAAGGCACAAAGCCTCTAGCCAGAATCTTCCCAAATTTTGATGCAAAAAAACATAAAGAAAAATATCAGGGATCATTAAATGACTTTAAAAGAAATTCCTATGCCTTTTCATTTTCACAGTACCCTTATGTTAAAAAAACAAACAAACAAAAAAAAATCCTTAGTGCATGAAGGTGAGCCGTTTTACTTTGGTCACTTGTCTCTGTGCAAATCCCGCATAGCCACTGGTGATACCCCAAAGCCTTTGCAGTGTTCCCTACCATCTGGTTGCCAGAGTCCAAGCCGACTTTGGTGAGTCGCCTGCCCGCTCCTTTGCCCGTAGCAGAGTTCCTTAAGTGCCAGCACTGAGAGCTGGAACACTCTTGGAGCTGGTGACTAACCTGAGCTCTGAAAATTACTTTCTCTGCAGACTTTGTCAAATTACGTAACTCTGAATTCTCAGTCTTAAGTGCCTAAACATGAAGATGAGAAATACCATCAACCTTATTAGAATTTACAGAAACGATAATACAGTACTATTTTTGTGGATTTGATTGACAGGAACTCTGGAAACAGATGCTTTGCAGTCAAATCTGTTTTTTTCCCCCTGCTTCTTTGTTTTAAAAAAAAAAAAAAAGGCTGTTCTTAAGACTGTGGCTGTTGTCAGAATTTTTACTTCAGTAGTAAAACTCACCCCAGATGCATAAAGTGTCCATATAAAACTGGTAGTTAAAATTCGTCAGCAGACACACCATGGGATGTTGTTGGAGGTTCCTGCTACAACAGTTCAGAAAGAAAGGAATCTTCTTTCCCCCCCTCTGGAAGGAGTGTTTATTGCTGTTCTTTCTGACAAGGATTTGTTTTTCCAACCTACTGAGCTATGAAATCAGGATCCTTTGAAACTCTCCCAAGCCATCCCAAAATCGCATCCTGGCTCCTTCGGCTGAGAGAGGCTATAAAGCAACATATGACTCAACTGTGTTGAGCACATAGGCATGATCTGCTCTGGTAAATCGAACATACGGTTCCTGGATGCTAAACTGGGCAGCTGAAACAGCGTGAGACACACCTGAGCTAATAAGCATTTTAGTCTCCAAAACTGGGATGACTGCATCCAGTTCCTTTGTGAGACTGGTCCTTGTAAAAGTCTGACTGCAGAGCTGTGCGTGGGCATTGCTTGGGAGAGTGCGGGTCAGCACAGGTCAAAAAGCGTGCCAAGAGCTGTGCTCATGGCTTGCCGGCGTGGAAAATCACATTCGCAGGCACTCTCCAGTTTATCAGTGTAGGTGAAGCCTGAGAGAATTGATAAAAGTGGTCTTGTCATCATACCCTTTTCAGTAATGCATTCCCTGTATTTTTTTTGTAACTATAAACATGAAAGTAGCTTGTAGCATTCATGACTTAGTGATATTAATGAACTCAGGGATTGCTGGAAAAGAGGGTGAGAACCTTCTGACATTCATCTAAAATCAAAGATTGTTTCACCTGCTGGCCGCAGCTCTGCCTTCAGGAAGCAACGTAAGCCTTATGCCATAAACTGTGCTCCAGAAAGTGTTTCAAAGGCATCCCAAAGTCCTGACATAAAATGGTTTCTCTCCCATTTTTATTCTTCAGTCCACTGTCCTATGGCACAGGAAGAGCCCTGGGAATTGCAGTAGACTAATAGATACCATCCAGCAGGCTTTCTCATAAAAGGCAAGGCCTTTCCACTAAAAATGCTGTAATACTATGATGTCTGTTATTTTTTTTCCCCCAAGTCTCACAGCTGGAATTATCTACGTTTTGTCCTGCAAAATAAAAAATAGATGGCATTTTTTTTTGAATATCAGCTAAAGTAAAATTTACTATACATTTTAACACTATGATGGTATGAAAGTATCTAGCCAGGAATAGATCCATGCTTTGTGTGATACTTTCAAGTCATCGTACAAAGTGATGATCTAGGAAGAAAAAATATATGAGTGTTCATGGATAAAATGCACTGCCTCCTGCCTAGTCAATTAAAATAAAAGGCAATATTAGAAGCAGTAAAGTGGTATTGGATCATCACATCCAAGGTTAAAAAAAAAAAGGGCTTTGTATCTGTTTACTGGTGTTTTGTAGTCCCATGTCTTTCTACTGATGTTTGTAAAATGAGTACTGTGTGTTGAAAGCAATGTGTAAAATGATTATGTAAGTAGAACTTAGTTTATTATTCTTGTATTCTGTGGCACTGTGAATAGTCTGGTACACTAAAAATATTACCAGTATCATACCTAAATGAAGTACGCTTGCATGACGTGAAAGATTCTGCTCTATATTATATGCAGTTACTAAATTGTGGAAGCCCTTTATCTGTCCTTGAAAAGCCTTGCTTCCCTTTTCCATCTCTGAAGCTATGGTTACATGGGAGCAATGAGGGCAAGACACAAGGAACCCTTGTTAACAAAATATTTCATAAAATGCTGAAGTGAAACCAGAGGACAAAACATAGTATTTTTTGGAAAAGTTGGCAATCCCTGTGCAAGATTAATTGTCAGTAGATTGCAGAAGGTGAAAGATTGCTGCAAGTTTGAAAATTCTGCTGGTCAGTGGTCAGAGAAAAGTCCGTCATGTTGTAAAACTACCTGGGAGTGATATAACAGGAAAGTCTTGACTGAGAAAGTGGTTAAGCTTCAGGGGGATGAGTGTAAATATTCAGGTTATTTAGATAATTTCTGTTTCTTATTTTTCAGGAAAGAAAATGTAACCTTTCTAATTAAGGTATGCTTAGCATTTCTTTAATCCGTACGTTGCTGTCTCACACCTTGGTGGTGCCTCTGTGGTTTTATTTAAATAATTCCAAATGTGCGTTTAGTTATCAGTCTGCCACTTACAAAATGAACTGCAGAAATACTGCAGAAAAACTGCATGAGAAATTTCCTGCGTGGATAGATACTGGTTTTGATGTGAGAATGATTTTAGTTTAAGTGGGAGATTGGGCTCTTTTATTGTTTTTTCTCAACGGTGTGAGGGTTGGTGGGGAGTCCACCCGTCCTGTGCCACCTGGGCGGATACAGGCTGCACAGGTGGAGCAAGGGAGAAGGAAGCATCTAAATAATATGTTTTTACATATGGCCCATACAAGTGTGCAAGTGCGGACATACATATTTATCGTTAATGAATGAGCAGAAAGTATGCTATGAGGGAAATGAAGCCCTCATCCGCTCTTTTTTCATAGACATTGGAGACAATGATGGTGAAGGTATTTGAAGGAAGGGCGGGCAATGGTGATGGGCTGATGCCTCAACGTAAAGCAATCTCTGGAAGACATCCAGAATTTTTGAGAGAAGTCACAAAGAGGAAGGTAGAGAAATTGTTACATCTTGATGAGGTTTCAAATGTTACAAGAAGAAAAAAGGAGGCATTGTAGAAAGGAGGATCTGGAAAATACTTCAAGGACATGAAATCTGAAATACATGTGATGTGTAAAGAGAAGTGTCTTTAGAAAAGAAGACTAGTAACTGAGTTTTGACTATATTAAGTTGATGACGACATAATAAAGGACTGGTAAAAGCTGAAATTCACGTTTTTATTTGTGTAAAGTCAAAGTAGTTAAAAGGATAAAAAGAGTAAAATTTATATCTGAAGTTAATTTCCAGCGTATTTTGATCGTGTGCCTAGGTTGCCAGTGCTTTTTCTTTTTTTTATGTGCTTGCTAGTGATAGTGATTATGCAATCTGTGCTGCACGCTTCAGAGGAAATTCTAACAATCTGAAGCCAGAAGAGGCTTTAACTGATGCGAAGTATTACATATGTTTGGCACCAACGTAACTGGGTGTGTCTGCTTTTACAAATGCATCTAAAGATGATAATGCCCCTGAGCATATTTATTATTATAATTCCTTGATTAGCTTGCTGTTTAGGAAGATTACTGTAGATGCCAAGGAAATACAGTAAGGATCATTTTTTCCTGGGCGAGCTTGATGAAGTGTGATTGGAACATCTACCTTTTAATTGAAATGCCTAACCTGTTGTGTTGCTCATGTATACTACTTGGGAATTCCTTGTACAGTTGCAATCATTTCTCCAGCACCTAAACGCCCTGGGAATTGCAAAATGTCTCTCTATTCCTCTTCTGCAAAACATTTTTACTAGCTTCGGGTCTTTTCTTTTTCATCCCTGCAAGTTTCTAATCATAAAGAATGTGCTCCTTACCAGATCTCCTCACATGGGCTGAAACTAGGATGAGGAGCCTGAGGACATTTGCCTGTCTGTCTTCACTTGCATTTTAGCTTAAAATTAAAGCTCTTTGTCATTTCACTCTTCTTATAATCTTCGCTCTTAACAGTCCCCAAAGTGGAGAATTCTTTCTCAGTAGCTCTGTCTAAACGGACTGTTAAGGCTACCCTTCAAAACATACAGCTCATTTGCCAGCTACGGCAAGAACCCGAAGATTGGGATTCTTCAGAGACAGAAGTCTGCATGTTGGATCATGCCTCCTAGATCATCACGAAATGCACCAAAAGAGTTAAAAGGTAGATAAGCAGCCTGAGAGGAAAGCTGCAATTAGAGTAATTCAGGCAGGCCAGAGTAGACTGCAAGTGCAAGTAGCTTTTTCAGAGAGATGCAGAGCTAACCAGTGCTACTTTTTTGGGGTTTTCCACAGAATATACGCATTTCCTTCAAGAAAAAAGGTATTTTGTTGTGTGTGAATGCATGTGTTGCTTTGCACATATATGCATAGAAATTAATTTGTGATCATGGTACAGCAGTTCCTCAGGAGCCTCACAGTCCACATGTAGTAGCAGATTTCAATGGTTTGGAATTATTCCAAGAAGTTTAGATCAGATCTCGTGTTATCAGGACACTCATAACTATTGCCGAATGCCTTAATAATTCTAGTGTCTAGAAAATGGGCTGTTTATTTGGATAATTTACTTCTTGATCTCATATTAGTTTTTTTACTGCTTTTTTTAGAACCCTAGACAGGACTGCACTTCTCTCTTCAAAAGGTTTATCAAAACCCTTGAAAAAATACAAATAAAAGGGCTCTTATTGTATTGCCTATTTACATTCATGTTTATTTTTTCTTCCTCTAATTATTCTTGTATTTATATATACCTGGAGCTCTTTATGCCGACTGAGGTTTTGAAAAGCATTACAAAAATATCCATGAAAAAAAAAATGGACTCAGTAGGATTTCAGTTGACCTGATTTAGCTTTAGCAATAAGGACTGATTTTTTTTAAGTGGCTTAGACTATGTAGTGACTTTTGATCAAATTATTTCATAAAAAACCATTATTGAAACCAGGTTACCAAAGATACTTTGTAAGGGGGTTTATTGGTAGCTTTAGATTTGAAGTCACAATAAATTATAAAAATGAGTCAATTTGCTTTTGCCTTTTTTTTCTTTTTTTTGTGCATATGTTTGGCTTAAGTTGATCGTGTTGTGCTTCAGGCCCTGGTTCTTGCCTTGTTTTTCTCTCCTCTTCCCAGCTCTCCATTTCAGCCAGGCTTGTATTGTTTATAGTAAGAATTGTAGTATCAAGAAAATCTTATTTTCTGCTACTGTTGTGCCCATACTTGGTGATGAGGACACAAGAATCCTACCCAGATGGCTCCGACTGCAATTAGGGCACAGAGCACTTAATTCTAAGCCATCTCCTGTTCTGTATAAACTAGTTTCTCTGTTCAGTCCAAAATTTCAAGGATAGTCTCATAAACACCGACATAGTCATGTAAGGTCGGAAAATTCCAAAGAGCGAGTCTGTAAGCACAGCTCTTATCCTCTGCTGTTAACTCACCATAGAAACAAACCATGCTGAAGCTTCATGATACTCAGTTTATGAGAACATGGTGTTATTTGAAATGTAGCAAGGTGTTAGACATCACAGTAATCCGAACTTGGCATGCTTTCACAGGAACCATACAATCAAATAAAATAGGGCTGGAAGACGCTTGTGAAGATCTTCCGTGTCCCAGAGCAGAATTACTGTTCTTAACTGTTCCTGAAGATGCTTCTTAAACAGGTCCAGAGACACGGATTTTGCAGTCACTACACATTGTACTCCTCCATTGGCCCTACCATTGGAAAGTTTCTTCTTAAATTTAATTAAATCTCCCCGGATTCAGTTTAAGGCCATTCTTGCTTGTCATGTCCATGGAGTAAAATTAATTCTTTCCATGCAGAAACTTGCCTAAGACTGCTGTTGCTTTAGGGTTGGGGTTTTTTTCTGTTTTTATGATCAGACACTTGCTATCCTACAGGTTGTATTTTCTCATTGTGGTCATTCTTAGTGCTCTTCTCTGGTCACTGGTCAGATGGTCCACCTCTTTGAAATATTGTGCCCCAAGCTGGGTACAGTTCTCTAGCTGTGTCTTTAGAAAGGTGAATGAAGTGTAAAAAATACCAGTTTTGTATATGACACTTCTATTTCTGTGTCCCAGTTTGCTTTTGTCATAGTAACATCACTGTATTGACTTAGGTCTTTAATACATGTTTTTCATCATATATGTGAATTTTAAATTTGAGATTTCTTTAAATTATGTCCTTCTAAAAACAGAACTTCAGTAATTAGATCTATTAAAAATATTTTAAAAGAAACTTTAAATTTATAATATCTACTGTAGAACTCAGACATGAACTGTGTTCTTCACTGATTATCAATGGGATATTTCAGAAATGGCTGTTGTGCCTTCCTCCCCTACAGCAAAAGCCTGTTATGAACGTCTTGATAATATTTCCTTTTGTAGTTGCAGTCTCACTCCTGTCTCTGGGTAGGGATGTATAAGAGCAGCGGTAAATCAAATCGGTTAGTGTTCAAATAATTGGAGTCCTTTCAATCAGTAACTCTTCAATAAATATGTAATTCCTCACATTTTAATTGGCTGAGAGAGTCTGACTTGTGTAATTACTGTAACTTTATTTGTAATTACTTTGGTACCACATAGATCCATACTTTTTGATGGATGGCTTTGGTTTCTAGCTCGTATGGTATCAGGAGGAATCTGTGCTTATGATGCTTTGCCAGCCACAGTGCACAATGTTATTTAATTGAAAATAAGTTGTAAAGATAAGAAGTATTTATTTCTGCCTTCTAAATGGCTAAGGCTATTCTAGGGTAAATATTCTTTCGACGTTTTCTTCACACGTTATTTTACCTCTCCATACTACTTAAAACTAATCAATCCTCAGACCTGCCTTCTCAAAGGTTCTGTCCTAAGAATCTTGCTGTTGGCTAGAACAAAACATTTGAGTATATGTTTCCTTTTGTTTTATATGTGCTTCACCTTTTGTTTCAGTTTATGTCTTGATTATGATTTTTCTTAATCATTTGCTTAATAATCTCTGTGCTGATTTCATTGTCTTTAATTTCTAAATTTCCCTTTCAGACTTCTATCAGTTAAAACCGCTGCCTTCTAACAGCCTAACGTTACAATGCTTCCCTTGATATTACATTTCTTTCTCCTCCCACATTTGCTCTGCATTTTGATTTTAGTACAAATGGGACCACTCTTGCTTTCATTTGCATCAGTTCCTTTCCTATTTATGTATTATCAAGCCATCTATTATTCCACCTAAGCCAACACTACTTTGTTTCAGACTGCTTTAATTGAAAGTGGGTTTCACAGCCAATAAGTGAATGTCTACAATGGACAGACTTGAAAGATCTTTTTTTTAACCAAAAAATCAAGCGTACGTACACATTTGTACAATATATACATAATACTATATAAACATACAGTAATGTTAAGGATCTTCTTTATTTCTGAATTCACACATGGGATGGCTGGAGTGATTGTTCTTCTTTGTCCTTCACACTTAAATAGCTTTTACGTATCTGCTGGATGATTTTAATGTGAAATAGTTCATACCAGTTTTCATGTGGACGACTTGTTCATGCTGCTGTTGCCACATTGTGTTCATGTAGAACTAAAAGATCAGCTCTTCCATTTAGCAATTACATGTCCCAGTTTTCTAGAAGTAATGCCACATGGAAGGAAATAGCAATTGCAGGACATTCGTGAGCTTGTGGCATTGGTATTTGATGTGTGCACTGTTTTCCTGTTCATTTAATTAATTTAGTTAGTCACTGCATAATGTAAGTAGTAGGTATGAAGTAGGGTGGAGTGCTTGCTCCTGTGTTTACCAAAGGAAAGTTAAATTCAGGCACGTGGGATGAAAGACAGGAGACTGTCAGGTTGGAGCACAGCTTTGGTGCTGTGGGCCCCCATCTCTCCTAACCCTTGACATTTGCATTCTTCAGGTGGTCTGAGCTTTGGAGATGGCATTTGGGTTTGCTGTCATGGGCCATGTTATGCGTGGCTGGACGTATCGCCCTAATGACCAATGCAGATTGATGTCTACAGGGCAGGAGCCCTGCTAATGCCTATCAGGAATTGAAGCAAGCAGGTGTTTTTTTTCTAGTTCTTGGTCAGCCAAATAATGGGCAGGAAAAATGAAAGAGTTGTTTTTGAAACAGTGTTTAGTATCCGTTAAATTGGGTTATATAGAGAGAAGCTAAATTTGCTTTATAAAATGAAATATGTTATCTGCTAAGTTATTAGTGCCCTGTATTTGTTTAGCATCTTTCACATGGGGAAAAAGTAAGACACTAAACAAAAAAAAATTGCCAAAACAATTAGAGTGAAAAAAATCTGGTAATTAACTATTATTTTTCACAAAACTAGTCTAATTATGAATCAGTCATGGTAAAATGAAAGGTCAATAACTACAGATGCATAATTTCTCTCTGATAGATTGCTGTTTGAAAATAGGTTTATGACAATTATGTGATTAATTTCCTTTTATTAAACAGCATTATGAGACTTCATGTTGCATTCATCAGTTTATTACTGTTACTTTTTCTCTTCACTTGCAAATTAATCCTGGATAACATCAGGGCAGAACAGAAGCTCAGGTAGATTGAGGATCTCTTCTTCTAGTGTTGTTTGTATTGCAGAGAAGACCACAAATCTAAATCAAAATGAGAGCCTCGGTATGCTGAAACCGAAAGTATCATCCTAAGAAAACAAAACAACAAAAAAACCCAAAGCAACCAACCAACCAAAAACCAACAAAGTCCTTTTAGTCCAAGGAAATGAGGGCCAGATCCAGTGAAATCCTTACATTTCTAAGATGAGGCACATGAGGAATATAAGTACATAAGTTAAAATGTGATCCAGAACAGCTTTCCCTACTTACCACCTAACCCTTGAAGTGCCGTGTCTTTTTAACCTGAAATTCCCCAGGCATGAAGAGTTGCTGTCCTGGACGAACACAGAATTTCCCCAGCCTTGGAAAAGCTGAGCAGCCTGGGAATCCGGGAACCAGCCATTCATTTGCACAAATTCCTGTAGCATCAATACAGTCAATGTTTTCAAGCGTACTCAGCGTTCACTTAATCACCCCCCGTAGGGTTGGGCTGAATGCAGCACCCAGTGGCCACCACCACTTTCTGGGGAAACAGTTGAAGCAGCAGCCTGGTGGTGGGGGAACTTGGGATGGTTATACAATGTCCAAGGCTATTGCCTCTTCTTCTTGAATGTAATTTAGTTTAAAAGATTTTCGTCTCTTGCAGGTTTGTGACCTACTACTAGGCAAGGCTGCAGGGCATCCTGTAGTGTATCTGCTGAAATTGCACACACCGTACATTGGGGCTGTCTGGAGCTGCTGATCTAGATGCAGAAGACAGACAAAACTTTTTTGTTTAAGTATTTGCACACGTTGATGTTGGGTTAATTGAGTGAAATCCGTCTTGGTGACCATCTAGATTTCTTAGATAATATATTCCTTGAGGTCGATGCCAACACCCTTAGCTATCTGGTGCTTCATTTCTACTTCTGTAGAAAAACACTGTAATAATTTTTCCATCTACCACTCCTAGATGAACTCCGACTGGTTATTTGGCTTGGACTTTAGTTACGTTCAGGATTTCCTTGACTTCATGGGCTCTCCATTGTGACACATTTGTCATCAGAGGACAGGACAGGTTTTATCTTCTTTGTGTAGCTTGGAGAAAAAAAAGTGTCGTTCACTAAGGAAAAGGAGTTTGTCTCGGGGTGCATGGGAGTTTGCTTTTCCTGTTAGGTCTCCTGGAGAGACTGCTGTTGGAAAGGAGTTGGATCATCTTAAATTCAAGATTTTTTGAATAGTGATAAATGCTTTGCTACTCCATTTGGAAAGATTATAAGCTGCTGTGCTGACTGGCTGTGATATTCATGAGAGAACTTTCTGGGAAAATACAGTCAACAAGAGACAAAGGTTTAGCAGTATGATTTCAGAGCTGTTAGGCAGCATTGAACAGCGTTGGCTTTCTGTCACCATCTTTCGAGCATCTCATACAACTATGGGTAATTCTGGGCTTCTTGTTCAGAGCCAGCTGGAGAGTGGGCCCGCAGCAGGGTGTAAAGGGGTAAAGGTTCTCCTGAAGTGGTTTTTATAATAAATGTAGCTATGTAATCATTTGGTTAACTTGTTATTCAACCAGTGCAGAGCAGTCTTTGGCCTTAAATCCAGCTTAGCATGTTGATATGTTTCGGTTGCATAGTGCTACCAGTGAGGTGACTCTTGTTTGACATATTCAGCCATTTGGAAACTTATTTTATGTTCAGAAACTTATTTTACGTTCAGTAGGAATGTTAGGGTATGCAGTAATTTGAAAAAAATAAAATAGGGATTTGGACTTAGAAAAAGGAAAGAATCTGGTTGTCTTCTGGCAAGTTTTTTAGTTCTGGTTATCTGCAAAGTATACACCTCTTGTCAGTATAAATAGGGAGTGCCTGTATAAACATTCTTGTTTCGCCTGTTCCACATAATAGTTTCTTGTATCATATTTCTTTTGACCTCGCTATCTGAAACCAATTACAGGAGATCCATTTGGGCTGCATCTATTTTCATAAGAAGCCCAGGCAGCAGTGTTTTTCTCAGAGATGAATATCAACATCAAATATGCTTCTGAGTGCTTTGTTATTTATGTTTCAGAGAGATTTTGTAGCCTTCAGCTCTCAAGAATGTGTCACGCTGTGCTGTTTATACATTGACGATATTAATGGGCGTAGATGTCATTTTTCATTTTAACGTCTCGAATGCAACAGGCTGATAGGTTAAACATTCCTGGTTTTAAAGGAAAGATATGAGTGACATCTGTTTCCTAAAAATATACATATATTTACTTTTTAAAAACCAGAGTAATAGGTTTACCATCTTTTAGTGGCATCTTTCACTTTATTAAAATGATAAAACTTTAGAAATCATTTTAAGGCATGCTTAAATTAAATACAAGGGTTTGGAATACAAAATAAAAGCAAGTTGTATCTCATAGTCTTATCGCCAACAAATTGCAAAATCTACAGCAATTTATCAACTTTAATAGGGTGAGTTATATGCAATTAATTTCATTTTTGTTCTGCTTAGGTTTTAGCTATGCCAAAGCTGCACAGTAAATATTAAGAAGTAGTGTTCCCAATACATATTTTACTAGAAGACACAGTGAGTTCTGGAAACCATATGCCCAAATTTCCTGCTTATACAGCCATTACTTAAAGCATTATAATGATTTTCATTTGCGTTATTAAAATAATTTCTAATCCTCGTTTCTTTTTATTGCTTTTGTCTACATTGACTTTTTTGTATAGTTTTACTAATTCAGATAACTTAATTAAGGAAAAGTGCCCACTAAATTTGAAACAAATGTTACTGGAAACTGGATACGATTTTGGCTGTCTTAGAATCTGTTCTTGCTGCTGTTAACTTGAGGTAGGACTCAACATAATTTTGATCTGCCAGATTTATAAATGTCTGTTAGTTTGTCTTCATCGAACTGGTTTTAGACCACAAGTTATTATCAAATTAGTTCACAGAAATTTATAAATGATGCGTGGGATGGGTGTTTACTTGAACGGTACATGTTAAACTATGAATTTTGAAAGGCACTTTCAAGTTGTCAATTTGTTTTGCAAAGATTTAATAGCAGCAAATGAATTGTTAGAACTGAATGTTTTATAGTCTCGTAATCTTCACTTATGGATAATGTCAGTAATAATCCTTTGAAATTAACAGTGTGTTTCTGGGAGGTTGTTTACTGAGCAGCCAAATCTAAAGTTAAGCAGCACACAGGGAGGAAGAAGTACCATATGACAACTGCTATAAGAACAAAGGCTGACAGTGATTTCTCCTTATGAGTTTTAAATCATCTCTGATCTCCTGAAATTGTTTTCTGTTCCTCTTCTATCTCCTGTGTTTACAGTAATCTAAACTGCCACAATAAGATCACTGAAGTATTCAGGTAGTCATCATTTATAAGACATTCTGTATTAAAAGATGAGCCTTTACTCCTTTAAAGATATCCCAACCAGCACATATGAATCAAAATAGTTTAAGTAGTAGAGCCTTTTATGCAAACATATCCTGTTGTGCTGCCTTGCTTTTTCATAAAGCGTGACTCTTTTTGTAGGTAGCGGTGGGAAGTCATGCTTTCTTAGGCTGATTCCACAGGAGCATGCTAGCCACAATTTGAAATTATACTGTCTAGCTTAAATCTAAGCTGGAACATACTATAATTCTCTAGTTTTCAAGTGCTGTAAATGTACAGCTTTACCAGATGCTTGTTGGCTTGTTTTATTATATTGATGTGAGATGACTTTGCTGCTGGGGAAGATCAGGACACTGAAAAAACTTGCAGAGTGTTCCAGTTATTTGCAATATACAGCAGCATTATAGCATTACAATTCCTATTCCAGATAAAGGCCGCGTAATGAATTTTCTGCGACCGCCAGAAATAAAAAATAATTATCTTTATGGTTTTTCCTGTTTTCTGTAACTCCAGATCTCTTCTCTGGTTCTTGGAGCAATATCACCTCAAGTGGTGAGGTTGGTTTTCCTGTACAGTCTCCCATGAATTCAGGAGCGCAATAGTTCTCTCACTTCCATTCACGTTTCCCTTTTGGAGGGCTCTGAAGATTGGGAAGGCTTATAAATTCACCACAGATCTTCTGTTCATGCATTTAATCCATGTTTTGTGCTTAAACCACTGCAAGATGTTGGGACCAAATCCTGGTGCCCCTGAAATCAACAGATATATTTGTCTCTGATCTCAGACAGAGCGGGATTGTCCTTTAGGATCTGCTCAAGAACTGTGAGTGCAGAAGAGATTATGCTATTCACATAGGAAACAGGGCATCCAGTGGTTCCTTGGAAACAAAATATTTCAAGTGCACTTTGAAATATGTTAACTTTTATTTATTTTTGGCAGAGAGGAGCTAGTTTTGTGCGACTCGTTGCTTAGGTTCAGAGGAATGTATAGTCTTTGTAAAGCTGACCTGTAATTACTTGAGAATTTGATGAAACAATACGGGGATTGTTGTGGGAATGTCTCCAAATGTTAAAAGTCTGCTCTGCAAACTTTGTACCGGAGCCTTCTATGGGGAGACGAATCAATGTTGTTAGGAGATGGTGCTAGTGCATTCAGTTTGTTTACTTTGGTTTTCTATGTCTGCCTGCCTTCTCAGAAAACTTGCTTGGAGCCAGACTGTAGCAGCCCTCTCTCTGTCTTTTCATAATTGATCAGGGGATGACTGCCTTCCCTGAGGGTTAAGACGTGGCAACTTTTTCTGTTTGCTCAGCATCTCAATGCAGTAGTTCAAACATTGTTCACACCAGCTGGCAGTGTAATGCCATATGCACATCTTGTCAAAGCAACTGTTGTCATGGATACTAGAAACTATCTTAAAAACCAGCTCATTTGAGTCTAATCAAAACTGTACCTTTCTTTATCAGTTGAGAATCTTTATTATTTTAGGGAACATTGATCAAATGGCATTTATTGCAGTATATTCCATCTACAGGATGTTTTAATAACGTAGATGATAGCGTGATGCATTTTAAAGCTGTAACTGCTATTTACTGAACGGATTTTTTTTAAGGGGCGGGAGGGGGGGAAGAGTTCTCCAGGTAGTTTCAGTGGAAATGTTTTGAATCTATTTTTTTATTATTTCTTAATAAATACCACTGTATAACACATGGCATTTAAAAAATAATTTTATAGTGAAAAATAATTTAGATTAGCCGTCTTTGGGTAAGTGGGTTGGTTGTTTACATTCCGTATGTTTAACTGTATTTTGCTGAGTTGGAATGAAAACATAAAAATAAATGAAAACATTTTCTATTTTGATTGGGATACTGTCATCCCAGAGCCTGATCTGGTTGGTTGAGTAGTAATTTCTTTGTTCTCTGATTTTCCGAAGAATGCAAATGAAAACCACTCATTTTTATTTGGCATTAAAACTGCACTTTATTTTGTCAAAGGAGAGGTTTCTCCTTGAATTGTAAGTACAAAAAGTGTTTTTAATCTTCAATGAATATCCTTATTAATTCACTTTCAAGATAATCTGATGTTGATTTGTCAAATTTAATTACAGCTTCCGGTAACACTTGAAGTCTACTTGCTTTTGCTTCAAAATTCTAATATGAAAATGCAAATTGAATGATAATTTGCAAGGGAGTGGGCATTTTAGTTGAACACTCAAAGACAAGTTCCTTGTGGAAATGAGGCTATTGATGCAGTTTATGATTTTTCCTCTTCAAGCACTTTAAACAAATTAACTTTATTTCCTGCAGGATTTCATGTACATCCATAAATTCTAGTGAAGTCCTATATATGTACTTTCAGAAGATTTTCTTTATGTTTTAAGTGAAAAACAGAATGAAGTCTGAAATCTAGCAAATACAAATCGAATAGGAGGAGATTGCATTTGTTCGATTGGACTTTTACCTAACATCAGCAATGAGTAACTCATCTCTTTCTAGGAACTAGTGGAAATTATTTACTTTTTTTTTTTTTTTTTTTTTTTTTTTTTTACTTTTAGGCACTCCAGGCAGCAAGGCAGCTGCTTTTACAGCAACAGACAAGTGGACTGAAATCTCCTAAGGGCAGTGATAAACAGAGACCACTGCAGGTTAGTAAAGCATCCTTGCTTTTGGGGCCTTACTCTCAGGGACGAGCGCGGTGCTTGCTCACGCAGAGGGGTGTGCGTGGATGCCTGTGCTCTAATGCTGTGTATGCGCATATTCACGTACGAGAGGTTACAGGCTTGCATGCTGCTGACTTCTCATTCACAGAGAAAATTCACTGTAAGTTACGAAAGCCTTTTGTGGCTATAGATGCTTAATAGGTCTAAGGCTAAGTCTGAGTTCCGTTGCTATTGTATGAATTCATTCTTTATAGACGTGTTGCAGAACTGGTATTTGATTTTTATACGTACATGGATTAAATTGTAAAAACGGCTGTGTTAAGACAAGAGTAAAACCGTATCCAGAAAAAAAATGAGTTAAGTAATTTTTCGGTACTAAATCTAAGTGGCAAACAGAGAGGTGTTCAGAAACTACCAACACAACTGCATGAAATTATGAAATTAGGAGCTGCTTCTGCCATTTCAGAAAAACGTATGTCACAGAGTTTTACACTGGGATGCTATTTGGCTTCAGATTGTCTTTGGGTGAATAGGAGTTCTGTTATTGAATAATTATTTTAAATGAATTATTGGTAAAACTATATATAGCATTTTATTATTGAAAAAAAAGTATCTTTTATTTTTGAGGTTTTAGTTAATTTATTGCTAATTCAGAGTTCCATATGAAATTGCGTTCTGCTGACAAAACTGGTTCTCTCATTGTATATAGACCAAATATGGGTGTCTGACTGCTGAATTACGTCTGTTGCAGACAAAAGATGTGCATAAGAGATGATTTTATTTTGTTCAGGAAATAAAAAAGTATAACTCCTACCATTCTCTTCCTCATATCTACTTTTCTGGGTGAGCCTTTATCCTCTTGGGACTTACCCTGTTTTCTGATGGAATAGGGCATTTTTATCTCATTTTTCGTTTTTGTCATGCATAATGGAGGACCCCAGGCACCAGAATTTATCTTTTTCTCCACCAGTGAAGTGTTGTGAAATTTGATCACTTGTGCAATTTTTGTACGTAATTCACATTGTCTCCTTTTCTTTGTGAAACTTCATGGAGCAATGTTGGGCACAGCAAACAGTTCCACATTCCACGTCGTCTCTCTTCAAATATACTTTTAAAGTTATGTTTATTTGCTCAGAACCAAACAAGAACTTAGGAAAATGACTAAAGAAAATGGAAAAAAAGAAAACATGTCGAGTTGGCATCCTGCCATGCTGTAGTTGTAGTCCAGTCCAGAGGCGTAGGAGTCCTGGGACCATCCCAACTTTCCACTCTTTGCCCTTGACTTTGCTTTGTATTAAATATCTTCCAGGCTGAAGGCACACAAGAAGAGTAGTCATAAAGGCAGCAGCTTATGAACTGCTTAGTTTTTTAAAGTTTTTGGAAGTTGATTTGGTGATCTTGAAGGGTTGAATCATGGAGATGATTGATTTAATGAATACTGTGAAAGTAGTTTATTCAGCCAGCTCCCCCTTCTGAAAGATAACATGGGCTGTACTAGGAGTATACAAGGTCCAGACGCTAAGGGAAGTATATGAAACAGGCAAAAAAAGTGATATTTTTCCAGTATGTGTTTCCCAGTGAAGTTAGCTTACTTTAATCCTCCAACTTGTAAACTGGCGCAGTTCAGGAGCTACTGACTTCTCTGTTCACATTCTCCACCCATTTGTAAACCTTTTTTTCACGGCTGAAGAGATGTGGGGGTGCTCTGTTTGTGGTGGGCATAGATGAAAGGAGAGAAAACCATGTTTGGAGACAGACAGTCGTACATATAACCCAGAGGATGATGAGGTGAGGAGAGGGAGTCTTGTGCTTTCCTACTCCCAAAGCACTAACCCTGGCCTGATGCCTTTTAAATGCCATGGGATGGTGTATTGTAGAGACATCCTGTATTATGTGTTTGCCAGGAAGAGTCAGTGCCTCATGAGTCACACTTGCAAGGCAGGAAGAAGAAAATAAAGCAAATAATTTTCTTTTCAGAATTGTTACATGCTTCCTAAAGCCAAGATTATTGCTCATGTTTCCAGCTTTTCCTTCCATGATCAGTATGTGCACACTGCCTCTTATTAGCCTTGGACGCTTCATTTGGTTCATTTTTAAATGAGAGAAAGGAGGAGTTTGCTCCCAGACTTTGGTTTATGTATCAAATACCATGTAAATTCAGGTATGAGTACGAACTCCATTTTAATTTTCTTCTTTTGTGAAAAGGATGCATAAAGGTTTTGAAAAATGAGTTCCTGGAGCTTTTCTATTTCTGTCTTTTACTGTTAATACAGAGCTGTTCATTGTCCATTATGTAGTGGAAATTCACATTTTTAGCATCGTGATGCCTGTTTGACCAAATACTGTAATATGGGTCATAAAATTGTACAGTATTATTATTTTATTATGCCAAATTTAATGGTAACTTTAGCCAAACTCCCTAGCAGTAGGAATTGCTAAATATGTATACGCAATTTGAGGTTTATAAGACAAAAATGCTTGTGCTTGTGTTTGTGCTTAAGGAAACAGACTTCTCCCAACATTTTAAAGTACTTTAATATTAGTGTATTTCTAATTTCCTCGTAATTTCAGAGCAATTTACTGATCTGGCAACTGGAGATATGTTAGAACTGATGTATAAATCTAGTAAAAACCTAATAAAACTTTTAAAACTACCTCACACATCTGCAGGCAAATGTGGGTGTTAAGGAAGCCTTGCCATTGCATCTCTCATGTGCTCCATATTTTGATGTAAACTATTCTATTGTTTCACATGCCAAAGAAGGAAAAAAATGGTATTAATTTTAGTGGCTGTCTTTTTACATTTGATGGATATTTGGGGGGTAGTAGCATATGCTGGTTTTATATATGTTCTCTCTGTTATTCCATAACGCGTCAAGTATTTTAGTGACTTACAGCACCTACTAGCTAATCAGCAAGTTGAAAGCTTATTGAAGAAACCTTCCAATTTCTGTCTTCAACTTTGCAAAAACAGGGTGTTGGGTAAGTCATCAAGTTCTACTGTGCTTTACAGAGGGAATGGTTTTAGGGAACTGCTGGGATTTTCCTAGAAGAATTTAAGTCTCTTTTGTATCCTCATGAAAAACCTTTTTAAATTTACCACTAGCTATGTGATCTGTTCTAAAAGAGGAATGTTGTGGTGGCAAATGTTGTTGTTTTAGTTTTTCATGCAAAAGTTACTGGTATCTACTAGCTGTCCTTTATTTTCAGGGAGAGGAGGTTTATATTTAGATTGTGAGTTAACAGAATACCTGCAAAAATTACAGTTTTAGATAGATGCTTATCTTGATCTACTATTACTTTCTGATTTACATTTTTCTGGGTTTCAGACTGCAGATGGCATAACCATTAGCATGTCTTATGCAAAACAGAAGGAGAAAAGCATCCCATCTGACAAGCTTGAGTACCGGTTGTAGTAGTGATTTTACTTTCATGTATAGATATCGGAATAAATGTATTTGAAACATGTTTATATATGCCATTCATTACACTGATGCACCAATTGAATGGATCCAATCAGCACGTACATTGATTAATGACATATCACAGAATAGCTAAGGAGGGGTTGTGATGAGAGTTGAGGATAATATTAAGCTGCATATGATGAGATAATAGCATTTACTTCTTTACTGTGCATCCTGGAAAACATATTGCGGTAGTAAGGTTAAGATTTCTGTAGTACTGTTTTTTGTTTCAGAATATTTTTCTTTTCTGGAGAAGCAGTGATTGTGGTAAACCGCGGTTAAATGAGGTGGTTGCTTTCATGGATTTCACTCCCTATAACCACATATCCATAGTAGGCATAACAGGGAAAATGTCACTTTGGCTCTTAGAACCAGTAGATCATTCTCCTGTGGCAGAAAGTCACTCTCCTTACGGCCACTGAAGAATTTGGTGTTACCTAGCCTGAGTTTTAAAACTGGCAGCTCTGTTGTTCTCGTTACACTTATAGTCATGAGCGAGACTTGCGGTTCTTCAACAACTGTGCAGAGCACAAGCGTAACCCAAAGGTAGATGCTGTCAATTTGCTGCCATTGCTGGGTGTTCGTGTACAGCATTGCAATTATTTCCCTTCCAGGTAGGCAAATCTCGGTGCTTAGACTAATCTGTCAGTGATACACATCCTATTGTTGGCTGCACAGCATGGTGATTTGGACAGCTACTTGTAAATTTACCCGTTTGCTTGAAGAGCTATGAAAAGCCCTGTAATATTCCCTGTAATATCTCTAAAGAAGCAGTTTATTTTCATGAAGTTGGACTTTGAACTTTATTAGAATAAATAAGATAGATAATTATCTTCAGTCCCATAAATTAATATGCCTACAATAAATTGGTTAGTTGTTTTTTTCCTTGACGGTAGGAGATTCAACATCAGTACTAATGCATTCTGTATGAGGATGGCATGTCAGGAAATCATGACTCCTGGAATCAAAGGGTTAAGCTCAGTGTGTACTAAGCCTGTTGTATAAATATCATGCCCTATGGAGTGTTGAGTTGTTAAGGTAAGCTTTGTTTATTTAGCATGAGGACTTCACTGAAGCGTAATCATTTGATAAAATTTGGGAAAAGTAAGTATGCATTCAAGTTTAATTACTTAATGTTCGTTTTATTAGCACATAGTATCAGAAGAACCACTTTTTTTAAAGGCATGCAAAATGCAAAAATTTAGCATGAAAATTTAGCCTGAAAAGATACTCGTAGTCTCTTTTAACCTACCCTCCTTGCTTTACTTTCTCCTAGTCTGGTCATCTCCGTTTGGATCTTCACATGGGTCTGAATTTAAAATTCATTGCACATAATAAATAAGCAAACATATCATTAATATTGTAACTTTTAGTTACTTTTTTAAACATACATAAGAGACCACTGAGAGATAAGAAATCGGGAATGTGGGGAAAAAGAAGCAAACCCCACTGCTTTTAAATTATATCCTGTGACTTAACGCACACTGACTGCAACTGTGCATGCATAATGCCAGTAAAAAAAATTTCCAGCTTAAAAACAGCAAAAATAAATGTTGTGGATGTAACTTAGATAGTGTTTTCTTTGCGTTACGTTCAACAAAAATAGAAACAAATCTAACTGGTCTAAAAATGTCTTTCCAAAACCTGCATGTTACGTTTTTCTGTTTATCTAGTGCGTGCTCCTAAGCATAGGTTATTGGAGAATTTTGTACATGCTAGAAAGCACTGATTTAGAAAGATGCAAATGCCTAATATATAGTGTAAGAGGAGAGTAGTGATAAACAGTCTTTTTCCCTCCCGAGTATAATTCTGGAGGAAATGTGTGGCCTACATATAAGCAAACATTGAGGCTTGGGGTAAATTAAATTTGGAAGATAGCTGCTGGAAAATCGTAAGTCCCATTTTCCCTTGGAAGTCTGTTAGGAGGAATATGCGGTTATCCTCTAAGGTGCAGAAATTTGCATCGGTGATACCCACTCTAAACTCAAGTATAACCCCGAGAGATGGAGAGAAGGCAAGGAGTTATTTTTAGGGAAGGTGTGTGGGGGAGGGAAAGGAGAAATAGCCGTGTTCAAGCTTTCATGGTGCTGAAATCAGGAGTTCCATTTAAAATAGAGGGATAAATATAGTAATAAAGAAAAAAAATCTGGACGTATTTCATTGATTTGCAGTGGAAGTGTCTCTATAACAGACTTGCTGGGAAGTCCTTATTTATTCAGATACAAGCCTGCTCCAAAGTCTTATGTCCTGTCTTTGACAACCTTTTTTACTCGTGAAAACCCGTGTTTTGCATCATGTGCCATTTTGCTGTAAAATCTTGCAAGAATAGATTTACTTTACGTCACTTTTTACTCTTGAAAACTTCCAGTATTAAAAAAAATGCATCTACAGAGAAAGTGTTACTAGTTAGTATGGTTTCCTTTTTAATTTAAAGTAAATATCAGTCACCTTGACGTCATATCTCGTATTGATAGAGCAGATAGTTGTCATTTTCAAGTACATAGAATATTAGAGCTAACCTTACGTGTAAGATCTTTGTAACGTGTAGAAAAATGTTTACTGTAGCAGCCTTCTAATGGAAATTACCACATAGTGGCTTCATCTGTATCTAACTGGGAGGAAAAAAACCTGGCTGGTGTGGAGGTCACATCTTTATCCTGAAAATATTGTTGCAATATTATAATATTTTGGAGGCAGAGTAAAGAGGTATTATGCAAGTTCTGTTTACAGGTATTGAATATGCAGAATGCTAATTAGGATTACTATGTGATCAGGGATTTCAGGAAGCATTTTGATGTTAAACATAGGTCTGTGCAGCAATCTGATGTGTCACTCCATTCCTGTGACTGTTGGGGAATCATTTGTCACCTACATCAGTATCACCTCTTTCCTTTCCCCCTTGTTCTCTTGTTCATTCTGTTACTTCTAGAGCACTGGGAGGAGAGGGGACAACACACGCACTCCGGTTCTTCACTCAGATTCAGAAAGGCAAACCTTCAGAGAGTGCCTCGGTCTTTTCACAGCAGCTTTTACATAGCAGACCCATCTTTCTCTCATGGTAGAAACTGCAGCCGGTCTCATACCAGGAAATAATGCCGTGCATGGGATGGATGGACTGGTTTTTATATTCTGACTTTTAGGAGTCTCCAAGCCCTACAGAGAAGTTTCTTTGACTTGCTTGAACAGCTGGAAAGCTCTGTCCCCCTGCAAGCCCTCCCAATGCCACCACGCTACATGTTCACGATTGTTCCTCTTTGGGCTGCTTGAGTAGTTCCTCTGCGGTGCTGGGAGGTGTAGGTTTCCTTGAGCCACTTCTCCTGGCTGTTGCAACAGGTCACATCAGCCTGATTCTCTTCCCAGCTGGCTCATTGCCCAGAAAAGCTTGTGAAGAGCTGAGAGGGAATGTGTGAACGGTTCCCCACTCAGTGTGCGGCTCTATTAAAGGGTCTGCTCCCAGGCAGGGCCCTAATTATGCCAGTTTAGGATCGCACCACTCAAGCAAGGCTCTCCTGATGCTCTTGAGTTTGAAAAACACATTTGTGTACATTGATTTAGAAATTACGAAATCAGGAAAAGCAGCTTAACAAAATATTCTGTGAATGCTCTAGATGGGTGTAGATTTTTAAAAATTGTTTCTAGTTAAATTACCATTAAGGAAAGTCTCTTTTTTTTCCCAGAAGTTTCTCATTTCATCAGACAATTATAAAAGCCAAGGAAATTTTCTACCAAACCCGAAGTTCTGTGACTAAATCATGGAGAAACTTCGTCAATAGTAGCAAATGCACCTTTCCACATGAAAATCCAGTCTCCCCCCGTAGCCATTCAAGGCATTCCCCCCCCGTAGCCATTCAAGGCATTCCTTGTGCAGATTACTTCCCCTGCTTCTTTTTTTTTCAGATTAATTTTACTTTGTGAATTGACTACTTGTCTTGAAGTTTTCAAATCATTGGACAGTATTTTGGAGTTTGTGTGTTAGTTGTCCGGTTGCTTTACGTAGCAGGGGGTCTTTACTGGGAGTGTGGGGAGCAGGCTAATCAAGAATCTGAATGTATGCCAAGATCAACATAGGTGTTAATTCACTTGGGTTGTATTGCATGTAAAGTTGAATTAAAAACTGTTAAAATTATCCAGATGAACATGCATAAATATTACACTGTAATGCTACAGAAAAACAGCATGTGAGCATGTGTGCTGCTGAAAAAGCAATCATACAGCGGAGTGGAAAAGCACATCAGCCCAATCCTGTTGGGGAAGGGGGTTTGCCAACAATTGCTACTTTGATGTTCTAGGTCTATTTATGCCTTCTTATGCTTCCAATATAATTTTCTTGAGACAGACAGATGAGGGTGTTATGAAATAGAATTAATGGTGAAAAATTTACTAAACACTACTTCAGTGCTTTACTACTTGATTATGTGAACCTTTGAAAAGCAATTGTACAATAATAATATGTACAAAGGAAACTGTATGGTGTGCCAACAACATCAATATGCTTCAAGGGTCTTACTAAGAACCTGAAGTATAAATGAAGAATGAGATTTTCCCCTAAGTGTTCGCAGTAAATTCATTTATTCAAGAAATACGCTTTCAGTCGGGTAGAAGAGACAGCCTACACAGTACTGAGGAAAACCAACACAGTAACCCAACGTATTGAAAAAAATATCAAAATCAACTCTGTACTCGTAGAAGAAATAATTTCCAAATTAATGCAACTGTAATTTAGTGCACAGGTAGCTATGGGCTTGATGCTTAAGAATAATCAAATCGCCAAATTAAAGAAAAATACTTCCCAATGTAAGATACAGTATGGTGTGAACTCATACACAAAACAGTGGTTATTTCTTTTTCCAGAACAGTTTAGGATACCGTGGAAAACCTCAGTGTGAGGGCATGGTCTCTGAAGTGGAAATAATAATGCAAATTCAGAGGCGAATGGTGACTGATGTTTGCATATACCAAAAAAAATAATATCTTGATTAGAAAGGGTTGAACCCATATTCCGTGTGAGGAAGAAAAACTGCCTAACTGCAAGCCTGCTGTAACAGCAGAGGTATGTGTTTCACCCGTGGAAAAGAAAATAGGAGGATAGGGTTCACAAGAGGGCTGGGCTGTTGTACAAGATGGATGTCTTTCGAGAATGTAATTTGGAAAGTAAATTCTAATAAACTTTAGAAAGTACAGCAAAGTACAAGGTCATGTGTTTAAGAACTTAGAAACATTTCTTCCTTAAGCTTATGTCCATCACTTAAAATGAAAAAGAAAGAGAGAAGCCCAGTGTATTGGTTGCTGTAAATGACCAGTGATATAAAGTAGGTGAGAAAAAAGAACATGCAATCCTAAATGAATTAAAAAAGGTATGTGCAGCACAAATAGGGAAATGTTAATGCCATTTTTAAAAGGTATCTTTGACACCTCATCTGGAATAGTGGGAGATACGCAGTTGACCTAATTTCTCATGCCTTATTAGTGTATCAGAAATGTGCTCCGTGTAGGCTCTGTTGAAAGATTCAGGGTTCTACTACTGATGCCCTGAATTTCGATGAAGTGAAGGTATCTCACCATTTTGACTATGGCTTATAGCTTAGCATATTTGCTATACACCTACAGTTAGGTTGTGTCAATTCTATCATATAGAATATATCATATAATAGATATATATTTTTATGATATACAAGTCAAGGAGGTTTTCATTCAGGCTAGGTACACAGGCTGAAAGGTTGTGATTGCAGTTTGGGTCAAGAAACAAACTTTAGGAAGGAAGAGGCATCTTTTATACTTCTTAAGTACAGTTTTAAACATGGGAACAATTAGCTAAGCATGAATGAACTATGGAAAAGAAATCTTTTAGTTTCTGTTACACTGTTCTAGTGGAAGTAGTGGAAGCAAGAGCCGCCTCCCACACACACTACTTACTTTGAAGATAAAGCTTGACCAGCTTAGAAAGGGACTTCTTGACATGAGTTACAGTAGTAAAAATACTGAAGTCTCTTCTAGTCCTGTAGTGGTGTGGGCTTTTTTGTTTCGGTTTTTTTTTGGAAGGTAGGGAGTCAGTGAAGCCAATAGCAAAATTCTAGGGAACAGAATAGCGTGCTGATTTTTCAATAAGCACATTACACCATATCAACAGATTCATTTTAAACGGATTTTAATGCCTTAAAATTATCGCATGTACATGAAACGCCTTAAAGGACATGACAGTTGATTGCTGTGTCAAAAGTCACCTTTATTTTCTGTGTATTTATGGCCTGTTTCATGAACAGAAAATGCTGAAGACTAGATAGTAACTGGCATTTAGTAACATACAGATGACATCCTAAAGTCACTATCAGTGTATTAACACTCTGGTTGATACTTTAATTCTCACTTTTTAGATTACAACAAAAGATAGTAATTTCTATGAGCATAGTCTAAGTAGCTGTAGCTTTCACATAATTTGATATATTCTTGATTTTTTCAAGCTATTAGATACAAAAATGTGTTGACTTCATAATTATCCGTAAGACATAGAAGAAATACCACTGAATTAATAAATATGGACATTTTTAATTGGAAGGCATTAATTCTAAAATTAATTTGCTTTTCTCTGCAATAAATATACTGAAACAAGAGACAGAATTTTATTTTTCAAAAAATTATTTTTTCTTCCAAAAATATCCACTTCCATAATGTTTTAGAGTATTTATAGTGTTGGGGCGAATTGTCTCATGGTACCTGAAAATAAAGTGAATTAGTCTGACAGCTCACTTATGAGATCATTATTATTGTAACCATTTTAGCGCCTGGCGTATAATATGACCCAACAAGTTTTAAGATTAAGAGAGGGGGCTCTTTTCCACGTTGAGAGAAGTCATACTGATTTAGCATCTTGCAAATAGTTTAGTCTAGGAAAATGTTTGTTTTGGGCGGGGAATATCTGTATAGAGTTCTTTGAGTGAGTATTTAACCATCGGAATTTGACTGGGGTGGTACAGTTTGTATTGTAATACTCCAGCCATACCTCTAGAAACAAATAATTATAATGTTGTGTATGATTCTTTAGAATATTTGTAGTTAACAAACATAAGTGCTATTGTATCAGACTTCTCAATTAGTAAAGTCCCAAAGTACATCCAGAGAAAATATTGTATCAATAGCTGTTAACACCGATTTCCTAACCCTCTTGGTTTTCAGTAACATTGTCAAGATAAACTGAAATAGTAAAACCTGCAAATTATGTATAGTGCTTGGACTGTCAGTATAAAATATTTATCAGATTTTTGTTTAATTTTTCGAATCTTTTGATTTCTTTAAGTATAGTAAGAAGTTACTAGAAGTGCTTTTGGAAAGTGCCCGTCATTTACACAGAAATTATTTCTCAATTAAACCTCTGTGAATGTCAAAGAGTTTAGGAGAAACTCATAAACAGAATCCTGTGTCAGGGAAGAATCCTTGTTACTTAATTCACTTTTTTCCCTGGTGAAACTGTCAATAGGAATTCTAAAAAGGTTTTGAAAACCCTTGTTTTACCTGGCAGATCATTTTATATTTTCCTTGTTTTTTCTGTGGATAGTAAGCGTAATTAGCATAGAGCCTTTAGAATGTTGCTACAAAAATGATACAAGGAGTTGTTCTTCCTATTTTAGTTCTGGGAGATTTAGTGTTGTGATTTTCATTTCATTACATACCAACTTTATTAGTGTTAATTATTAATTTAAAATGTGATTTACATAAGAAGGGTATCCTTTATAGAATTGTAATTAGTGTGCTTTCTCTCTTAGAGAAAAAACAATGAGGAGCTTTGGTTTTGACAAATACTCCTTTAGACACTTGGCTTGACTAGCAGTCCACGATCAAAAACCCATTATTTTTAAACTTAAAATGCATTAGATTACATCCTCAGTATTGATCTCATTGTTAGGATGAAACTTTTATTTTCCACACTTTTAATATTTTATTATTCTTACTGTTGTAGTTATGAAAGCTTTGTGTTAGAGATTTGGGTCTTCTTGTATTAATAACTGTACAAAATTTTAATGTGGATCAGATTTCCAGAGAGCGTACGGTGCATTCTGGCAACATTACCAGAGTGCAAGAAAGGAAAAAGAACTGCAGAGGCACACAGAGACATGCATCATTGACATGCCCATTGAAGTGGGACTGAACAGCAGGCAGCAAGTTTATACTCATACATCTTTGAGTGTATTTCATGCCCAACTGTGTGAGCACAAGATATAGGTTATACATTATTTACACTTTTCAGGGAATACCAAAATCCATTGGCTCAAGTTTTGAATAATATTGTGTAAAGGAGAAGGAGATATGATCCATACAGATCCCAAGATATCTCTGGTCTTTTATCATCCCTCCAGCTCTTCTAGTCCATCTTTTGTGTTTTATGGCTGCAGAGTTGCCTTCTAGCTGCAGTTACAAGTGCTGAGGGTTCACAGGATCTAATTGTTCCCTTGCAGTTTAAGGGGTAAAAAGACATGAAATTAAGCTAAAAGGATGATGTAGGTTTTCAAACAACATATAGCCAAGCTCTGGAACAGTTCTGTGCTGCAAAATCTTATTGATGCTAAACATTTAAATTGGCTCAAAAATCAAGTGAGCAAATTAATGGAAGAAAAATCCATCCATACAAAATGCAAATTTGTTTTCATCATCTCTGAAGCTCAAAATGCTGGGATGTGGAGAGTGGCCTGGAAAAGCATTGCTATGTCCGTATGCCACCTTGCTCATTTACTCTTCTCTGGGCACTGAGTATTGACCACTGTTCGAAGCAGCCCAGTAGGCTAAGTGATCATTTGGTCTAATTCAGTGTTCCGTTCTTCTGTCTTCTCAAGCAACATCTAGAAACCAACATATTTTCCTCCTGAAGACTTGCATTTGTCCGTCCATGTGAACTTGTCTTTCCTCCAAGGAAGGTCTGGTTCCACCAGCGAAATTCAGAGTTTACAATTCATAGTCCCTTGGACTTCTCGCAACTGTTTTTAGTCATGCTTTGAAGAAGAAAACCTCTAAAATTATATTTCCCAGTCCAGCCTCTTAAGGAACACTTCTCTTTGTGACACAACACTGACATCAGGATGATGTAGTATGCATTTCACTAGGCAATTACTCTGCATTGTGGTGGAAAGATTCGATTAATCTGATTAAGCTCAAGCAAAATAGCTATGTCCTCAAGCGATTCCAAGCTACCTAGCCAGTCAGGCTACCTAGCTAGTCAGTCAGGTGCTCGACGTGTTGTGGTCTGAAAGTGATCCAAAATGGACCTTCCGAAAGGGAAAGGATGTGCCTGAGTTGCCTTGAGAGCAGCTGTCGGACTCTTCCATGAGTTTGTAGCTGTGTTACTACTTCAGCCTTGTAGGCAATGAAGCCCAGATCTTTAGATTCCTGGATACATATACAGAACTTCAGTGTCTCTCCCATCGTATGGGAAAAGGATCTTCCAAATTTTATGTCTTCAATTACTGTTCAAATAAGCCACAGTCAATAAAAAGGAGAAAAAAAAAGCATGGCTGCCTTCTGTAGAAGTGAAGAGGGCATTTAAAAAAACCTCAACACAATTTTTAAAGTTAGCGCCATCCTTTTGAGATCTCAGTCTATCATCTACCGTTAAGTTAGTGAAAACAACTATGAAATATAGTATTAAGGTTAGATATAAAGGCTAATTTTAATTTAATGTAGGTTAAATGCCACTATGCAAATATGCAAAATAAAAATCTAAATTATTGACTGTCCTGTTCTGGAATAAGATAAATTTCAATCTTGTGGAAAGTTAAGTAAATCTGCTCTAAAAGAACATGACATGAAATAACATAGTGGCAGACCCATAACACGGACCCAGCTTGAGAGGATATTTATTTAATTCTAAAAGTTTTACAAAAACAAATCATAGCATAAATACATTGCATTTCTTAAAATCAATGATTTGCAGTAGACACAACAGTGACAATCAATTTATGTTTAGGAAAACCTGAGGTTCTTTCTGACCAATACAATTAATAACTTTCCAAGGTGTATGGGTTGCAAAGCGTTTGTTGATCATAGTTATCTACCGGAAAGGAAGATAGTCACTGGGACAGTTGTGCATTTGAAGTTCTGTCGTTAGTTTTTATACTCAGTCCGGTGATTTATACTTCTCGTTGCATGCAAAATGTAGTTCTCCCTGACATAAAAGCTATTTTTATTTAAATTTAAAGTAAATTTTCATGAAACTGCAATAAATGATTCATTTAGGAGTTACAGAAATTGAATAGACAAATTCAGGCTTCCTTATGATGAGATAAAAGAGAACAATCTGACAGTACACAATTAGCAGCGCGAGCCCCAGCAGCCCAAGAAAGTCAATAAGAGCAAGGGTTCCTGTTATACTGCCTACGTGGGAGGTGCTCCATTGACTCAACCAACATAAGGGACTGTTTAATTCCATAAGCAATAGCACTGGATAGTCATAGTATAGTATTTGTGGCTGAAGTTAAACCTCAGAACTTCAGTTGTAAGTTAGTGTAGTTTGTTATGGTCAGTACATTGTCCTTGATACTGCATATGCATCTCTCTGATCCAGACACTCAATCTCTTTCCAGCAGCTTACTGAGGTGTCAGTAGTTGCACGCTATTAAGCAATATGAGGTTGCTTTTAGGTAAAAAACTCAGCAATGAGATTTCTTAAGACACCGGCAGAAATACCAGTATAAGTCCTCTTCTTTTCTGAAGACAACTGTTTTAGAGGATGTTGCCTCACTGCTGGGGTGTCCTGCCTAAAAGGTGGTTGTTTAGTTCTGTCTGGTTGTCATCCAGGACAGGAGAAGAGGTAAGAAATGAAGCAGAAAGGCACTCTAAAATCTCGAATATTTATTTCGACGTGCAGTTGAGGCTTTTTTGCTGTATTTAAGAAACTGTTCGTTTCTAGGTATACTGTGTTGCTAATTAGAATATCAGGTATATATTTAAAAAAACTTATTATTCAATGTAAAAGTAAGTCTTCCATATGTTTGATCTCACCGAGAACAATTCTGTCCCCTCTGAACAAAGAAGTTGTACTAGACATTGGTGGGAATTAAAAAATACTTTGTGTTTCCTTTTTCCTAAGACCACTATCTATGTTTCTACTCTCTGAGAGATCCAAGAGAGAAAAAGCTACTTGACAAGGCTATGAAAAAATAGCTCACCTTAAGCATAAGACGACATGAAAGCTTAGGGCATGATCTTATCTTTGGGGGAAGGGTATGATTTACGTCTGTAGTTCCCTGGGTCTTCCCTCGTGCCCTTTTTGGAGATTGGAATAACATTGGCATCTCTTACATTGAGGCTAATATTGGGTAAAAGATTGTGATAATTTTTCCACTGATCTCGCCAGTATAGTCACCCGTCCCCCTCTTCCTTTGATAAGAGTATTTATCGTTGTAAAAAATGTGAAGGCGACTGAAGACCACATCAGGAAGAATGGCTGCTTTATAACTCCAGTGCAAAAATGTGTGTATGCAAACTCCACAGCAATTGCTCTCAAGAATTTTCTGAGTTTTAAAATGACAGTACAACTTTGCATGTGGAATGAGGATGTGTGAAGAAATTCATGCATGTATCATGTTGTGGCATTTGATGTGCGTGTCATGTTTTTTAATCTGACATCAAAAGATTCTCAGTATGTTGGGCGTGTTTTTCAGCGTCTTTGTTTTCTGGCACAGTCTTAGTTTCTAGTAATGTTTAACATCAGAGAGTGTTTTTGTTCCAAAACCAGGTATTATGGATGTACAGATGTGCATGAGCTGTTCAACTTTGTTCTTTTAATTTTTTTATTGAAGTGCATGTTTAATTGTGTTACGTGATATCTAGAGGTATAAAAATTAGTTGAAACGTCTTATCTGGTTGGACAGGACTACAGCAAACAGTGGATGCTTGCGCTTCTTCTGCTACATCAGCACAGAGGGTTTATGTGTCATTTGATTCAACTTTGGGGATGTTTCTAAGTGTACTTTATACCATGCTCAGCAAAGGCTGATGCATTATCTCATCCAGTCAGCCTACAAAATAATGTTAGAATACGGAATTCATTTTATTTATTCTTAACTTGGAGAGGCTAAATATTTTGTGGAAGAAAGGAATAGGAGGAAATTTCCCAGTCCGGAATCCTGCTAAGTCACCTACTAGGAAACACTGGACATCTCTATCAAAATAAATGGTTCCCAGGAGTTATGCAGTGTGGCCTGTGCTTCACATTGCAGAATGTGTCCCTTTACAAAATCTTTTTTTTTTTTTTTTTTTTTAAAGTAGAGGAAAATGAGAAATTACAACTAAGTTAAATATACACATTTTTAATATAGAAAATTCTCCAAAACATTTAGTTTATTCTTTGCCCATTTTCGTTTCTGGTGACAGCTTACAGTGGTCCTACACCCTGTCCAGGCTGGTTCTCATTTTTCTCTGCTGCGGTTCCCGAATTTGCTGACAGTTGAGACCCCACTTGTTTGTGCTGTTAGGCAGGAACTGGAAAAGCAGCGTCGACTCTGGTTGATGTGACAGCTTCAGGCTGGTACTGTGCTCTTTGCTGCACTGAAAGAACCATCAGAAAGTACAAGATCATCTCTATTTTCTCTTTTATATAAAAATTCTATACACCTTTTGGTAGCCCCAGAGGAGCTGGTGTTCCATGTTACAAAGCTGCTGCGACTGGGCAATGATTCAGTGTCAGAGTGGCTGTGGGATTGTTCAAACCTGGCCCTCCGATTTATAACCAGACTTAACTTTATTTCGGTGATAAGCATTTTAGGTGTAACACAGTATTTGATCATGGTCCCAGGTCAAAAGGATATCCAATCCTAAATCTTTGTTCTGAAGCACAGAATACCCTCCTCTGCTTTCATTGAAACCATCAATTTAGAGGTTGTAGACAACACCCTAGATGGATAGCACACAGGCTCTGTAATGGGTTGTTATTTTTCTTGTGGGGGCTATGGAAGGAGGAGCCTTGGGTTCTAGATTTGTGCTGATTATTCACCGAATAAGAATTTAGCATTAGTATTTTGCATTTGGCGTTATCGTTCACGTTCACCACTGTATCAGGCATGCGTGATGTGCTCAGTTATTTCCCACATGTGCTGCCTTTCCGTCATCTTTCTCTCAGTTTGAATGAGGTTAATGTTACAGAATGGGGCATAATGACAGTCGGAATGCATAGGTAGAGAGTCAATATATTAAATTACTCAATTCTTCCTTGTTCGTATGTCAAAAACAGAACAGCAGGCAGGTAGGAATAATGCTTCATTGGTGTGAACTGTCATTTTGATTTGTTCAGTCAACTGTTGTTTTGTTCCTTTTATACTGATGGTACAAAACACGAAGTTTTCTAAAAAGTGGAAAGCACTGAAATAGAAAGAAAATGAAGTGGTGACCATTCAGTCTTATGTTTCTAAGAGCATAAGAATTTCATTGGCAGACTTTTATTGTACTGTGTGATGACTGTACGTGTTTTTAACATACTTCATAGGAGGTGTATATCGTGCAATAAGCTGTAAAATGTAGAGGTTCTACGCGTTGGTTATCTAGTTGTGAAAATGAAATGGTCGTTGTTACAGAAACAGAGTAAAAGAAGCCCCCCCCAAATTGCATTTTAGCCTCTATATGTTATCTCTGATGAATATAAATTGTCCAACCCACAAGCTTATTTTTATGGGTTCATGTAAATTCAAAACAAACATGCAAACAGAGCGAAACAAAAACTTGATGAGAAGGGTTAGTGTGTTTACATGACTCGGTGGCATATTCAGATTATGTGGTGTGATTTGTTCTGCAGCTGCTTCAAATTAAGAACAGGTGTAGAAGGCAGATTATGCAAATACTCATATTAATGTAATTGTCAAATTGGTGTATTTATCATTGTGCCTTTAAAGACTAGACCATACTCTTATTTTACATGTAAATTAGCTTTATTCTTGAGAGCTACTATTGGATAATGAGCTTATAAATGAGAAGTTTCTAGCATATGGTGAAACATTTCTAAAATGTGACATCTTCTTGTGCACCCATTTATTTTATATATATTTTATAAACATATTATAATCTGCTTTGTCTTCATTAGAAAAATATAGCTATGATGCAGTTTTAAAATCTATCTCATTGGACTAATGAACTCATATTTCTTTCATTTTTCTTTTTGAGCTCATGTAACCCATTAGTAGGACAACTTTTGATCTCTTTCTGCCATTTACTGTATATTTTCAAACCTTCACAGACTTCATGCCTCGTTTGCTTTAAATCTTGAAGAAGTACACATTGGAGGGAAAATGTGTTTGTTTAAAATTGATTTTTTACTTTCTAAGACACACTCTATTTGAACAATCATAAACTGGGTATCTGAGTTAAATATATATTTTTAAACATTATTTACCTCATGTTGCTAGTATACATAGATTTATTAATGATTAGCCGAGCTTTTTGATATTTTTAGATCAGAGAGATTTGGTATCAAAGGATGTCCAAAATTAAAAAATGATGGGAACTTTTTATTTTCTTCTATTCTAAGAGTTATTTATTAATATGGACCTAGTTATCAAAAGTTGCCCAGTATAAAAAAATCACAGAGCACTGTGATTCTATGTTTTAGTGTCTTTTCTTACTTAACATCTTTTGCACATGACCTTGATAATTTAAAATCTGTTAAAATACTAGGTACTAGGTTTTTATACATATATATATATGTATGCATATACAGGCCAATTGTATATATGTTGTCAATGAGGTAGGTTGAGTATTTGAAACTGGGCTTTATGCACTGTGTGGGATGCTTTGTGCTGGGAATCTGGGCCAAACAGTTGAGAAAATCCCTGCTCCTCAGGAAGCAGAAGCTGAGGGCACCGGCTGCCAAGAGCTGGCTACAGGGCAAACACAATTAGAACAAGGTCCTTCTGCTTTTCTGCTTCCTGTGGCCATGGCACAGGTGGGCTGTACTATTTATTTTCAAGAACAAAAAGAAAATCCTGGTTTGCTTTTGGGTATGTTCCAGGAAGAAAGTGAAAACTATAGTTACTACGTTCAGTGTAGCACCCAACAATGTCAGATTTCTTCCTCTTCTTTATCCTCAAAATGTGACTGTTAACTCCATGAGAACAACCTAAAAGGGTGTGAGCAAGAACTTTAAAGAAGACAGCTATTAATTCATTAGAGTTATTCTTCTCTAAATCACCCTTCAAGAAGGAACAGAAAGGGAACAACTTTATTTTTAAGATGTAGCTTCATCCTTAAGCAAATTATTTAAGATTTTATTGATTTCCATGGTGCTTATCTTTACTGGTAAGTGTTTGCTTGACAGCCTGTTAGCTGCCTATACAATCTTTCATTCACTTATTAGCACACTCTTAATGGAATGAAAACTCTATTTAAGAAAGAAAAGACTGGCAGGAACTGAACTTCATGATGTAAGCTGAAGATGGTAAAGCTTTTCCGTAGGGTTAACCTGACTCGATCACTTTACAGTACAACCATCAACCATATAAAACGGCAATCTCTTTTTCTAATCAATTTGAATTATATGCATCATTTCAGTAGGATGTTATTGTGGGGTTAATTATCTTTGTGTTTAGAAAAGTTTTTACTTCTGCTTGACTAGTTGTCATTGGAGATGTTTGCATGCAAAAATGTCAATCAAAGCTATACAATATAGGTACCTTCCAGTATCATTTAGAACTCACCGTAGTTATGCTTTCTATGTCAGAAATAAATTAGATGCAACACGGACATTGTTGCACAAAGAAGATGCGTATGTTGGAGAACTGTATGATTCTATCACCTTACCAACACTGCTTTGGAACAGCTAGGAATCTGGCCCGCGCTATCTTGGTGCTATTAAATTTCTCGCAGACTTCTACGGGAAGTCTTTTGAGGTTGGGAAAAAAAAAGCCTGAAAAATGAGCAAATATGAGCAAATAAAAGACAAAAAAATGCCTTCTAGTCACGCTTATCGCTGGTCCCTTTTTAACACTTTTTTTACTGCGTAATTGACATTTACTTGAAGTTATTTTTTTTTTTTTTTTTGTAATTTTTTGGGACTAATAATTACTTTTACATTATTTTGTTAAGTACACGGCTGTTCTGACCACAAGCCTTGGAAAATAATTAAGGAATTTGAACACATGATTTTTTAATAAGGCTTTTTGAGTTATTCATGGAATAAGAGAATATTTCTGCTCCAATGCCTTGGTCTTCTTCCACAAGATGTTCCAGAGGTGGATGGATTACAGCCGTACGCATGTCTTTGCACTCCAGTTTTGTTGCCTGACCTTCTGGGAGTAAGCCTGAATACCCAACTTCACTTCTGCTATTACAGGAGGCGTTCATTTAGTCATTGAGACAGGACAGGCTGAACTCTTGCATATTTTTGTCCCTGTTCCTCTCTATAAGGCAGATGTGAACTTGATGTTAAATATATTGATTTCAAATGCAAGGATTTTTTTAACTTTAAATAAATATTTTTGAAAAACCCAAACCCAACTACTTCATCAGTGTTTATTATCTTTACTATATGCACATTTAAGGCAGAATTGATATGTTGAGTACCAGTACTTTCCTGGGCCACGAAGAAAATCATGTAAGTATATAGGACTGGATCTGAGCATCTCATTTATACCGTAATAGTCCCCTAAGCCAGGACAGTTGCTGTTTACATGCACAGACCATGGTGTGTGTTTTCTCTTGGATAGAAATTTTGGTTTGGGGAGTCAAGGAGGTTTCACTTTTTGACATCGGCATTAGCTAGAAACAGGGCACGCATAAGTTGAGGTGCACATGAGGTGCATGCTGGTAGTTGCTTCAGTTTCTCTATTGACACTCAGTTAGTGTAGCTCACACATGCAGAATTAAATCAGTCACTGAGTTGGAGTCAGGAAGAATCTGATGCCCAGCTTCGACTGGCGAGGGTGCTTTGGGATCTTGTGTTCTTCTCTGCAGTAGGAAATAATCCATCTACTCCTGTAACTTATAAATACTACTAAACGGATTTTCTGATATTGCTGAGAGTAACCTAGCAAAAGAAACGTTACTCTCTTGATTACTCTTGCACTCTTCTTGTAGCGTATCACAGTTGTGGTCCTTGATGAAAGCCTATCAGCTGTAATAGTGTCTTTTTGGAATGTGAAATGGACATATTAGGGACCCTTGTGCAGGTTAGTATTATTGCCTTGAATTAGGGAACTAGACCCTACAACAGCATTCATCTAGCGTTCCTGAAGGGGAATTAAATTTTGAATGCCTGAAAAATGAACTGTAGGCATATATAATTGATTAAAATTAAAACTAAAGATGTAGTGCAAATTAAGACAACTTACTATATACTTTTTATTGATCATTCATTATGCTTTATGGAAGTCTGCTGATTATAAGATGTGCAGCGTGCATTCTTAGTGTTTCTTTTCTTTAGCAATTCAGAAAATAAGACTAATGATTTTGGTTATTTGGGAGATGTTATTTTCATTCAGTTCAAGGCTTTTCCTGTGCCTGTATTCAGTCAAGATCTCCACTTTGTGTCTTATTAAGGGATCACTATCTTGTAATCCGTTTATCTTCTTGTGATAGAGGTATTTGCATTGCTGCTCTTTTTCAGTAAAGGAGAAAAAAATATATTTAAAAAAGCAATCTGTCTCTTCCAAAGCTCAGGACACGGTCATCCTAGGCATTAGTCAGCAAAATAGCTTGTATAGCAAAAGACTGTTGTCCATCTTCTCTTCTCTGCTCAAAAGTAGGAGCACTAAATCAAGAAATTTGAAATTGCTATTACAAATCAATGTGCTATGCAGCTTTGTCTACAATTCACTGGCTAAGCTGAGCCACCGTTACCTTGTAAAGAATACGCTTGGAGTTACAGTACAAAATATTGCTATTTTGGGTACTTCAAAGTTGTACGTAGAATCACAGATTTGTTCTTTGAAATACACTTTCTCTAAAGAAAGCATGTTTCTTTATTCCTTTTTTTATCCATTGAAAAGTCTAATTTTAGGGCCAGACTTTCAGTTGAGTTGAGCACCCAGGACTCCATTGACGTCAGTGTAAGCGGCAGCTGCTCAACACCTCTACAAATGAGACTCTTAAGTGTTTAGGAAAATTCTGAGCTTGAAACTAGTCTAAACAAAAGATATTTTTCTGCATAGACTTCATCAGATTTCGTTCTTGTTTATCAGGCATTATTTATCTTTTCCTAGATGAGCAGCTAAGAATTTTTTCCTTCTTTTTTTCATTTATGTTGAATACTGTGAATTAAGTAACAATTTTTGAAGAGGCTGCTGGATACTTTGCCAGATCATTCTAAAATTGTGTGGCGTGTTTTGATTTTAACCAAAGTTACAGCTGCAGAGCTGTAAAGCAGTCAGTTTCCCTTATTATGACTAGTTCTACAACTTGTACTGTTTTAAATTGCCTGCAATTAGCATATTTCAACCTTATTTTTAGGTTTAAATTGCAGTGTGAGAGTGTACTCTCCTCTTAGCTAATTAGTGCTATCAAGGAACAGTAGGTTACCTCATTAGTACCATGTGCATTTAATTAAAGAAGAGAAAATTGGAGTTAACCTCATAGTTAATATTTTCACAGAGTGCTACAATGCCAACACCTTCAATTGGAGTCACACCCCTGTGTATCTAATTATTCACTGGTGCCAAATAAGGTTAGCAAGGATACCACCATGCTGTTGACAAAATAATTTAGATGGAAATCTGTTTGCTGATTTCCAAGATGAAACTTGAGTTAGGGCGGATTATTTTTATTTGAATACACTGGAGTCACAAGATATTTTTTATCATTTTACCACTCTCTCTCTTATGTTCGCACCCAAACCTCGGAAAGGATAAGAACCCATGAGGCAGGAAATCTCAGATAAGCAGTGTGATCCTCATCCTTGCCTTGTGGGTATTGTACCAGTCTGGATGTAACCATTTTAGTTTGGCTACCAGTATTGTAGAAACCAGTAGAGTTATATTGCATCAATGGAAAGAATTGTACACAAATAGGACCAGATTACAGATACCTTCCCTCTGTAAATGTTCTCAGAATATCTTATATCTCGCTTTGCCTTTGGAATTTTCTTTTCCACCATGCGTGCAGAAAGCAGGGGAATGCTACTCCATGTACTTCTAGAGGGCATGATCTAATATGGAGAGAAGTGCCTTCAGTCATCCTTTAGATTTCAGTGAAGTTATTGTTGTTGAAGGATGGTTATTGTTTCCGATCCAGGCACTGTAATTTGTGTCTATTTAACCACAGAACAGTATTTTTTTGATATATAGCATACAATGTATTCAAAGGCAGAAAAAAAAAAAGAGTAAACATGCATTTGAAAAGAAATGAAACAACTTCGTTTTTTAAGTTAGGATCTGTAAAGGAGACTTCAGATTACAAAAGAGGAAAAAAATTTGTAGACATAAAAGAAGAGTGAGTTTTCAGTACTCCATATAAATTTGAGGAAACTATGTGAAAACATGCAATCTATGCAAGTCTGTGGCCTGACTTCAGCCTCTTTCTGTGTGTAAAGTGTTGTGAAATAGAGACCATTTCATTTATGCTGGAGAAAAACTGCAGCTCAAATTACAGCCCTTGGTGGCATCATTGTCATCGGTTTGAAAGATCTTAGCCACCGTTATCAAGAGTAACCAGGTAATAAAGACAAGGTCTGCATTGGTTTTGATTTAATACTTCTGAGTCCCAGCAAATCTAGTGGCTGGACCTTATAAACATGCATGCAAATATGTAAAGCACAGATCAAACTAATAAGGATATAATTTTATATACTCATTTCTAAAGCCTGGATCTGTGTTTCTTTTCTTTAGCAATTCAGAAAATAAGACTAATGATTTTGGTTATTTGGGAGATGTTATTTTCATTCAGTTCAAGGCTTTTCCTGTGCCTTGAAACTGAAAACATCTTAAGCAGAACTTCTGGCTGAACAACTTTTCAGAGAATCCAAATAATTTATTGTAGCATCTTTGAGGGACTGCTACCACTTACTTGGTAGAATTAGGGCTTTTATGGGTTAATCATTACCCTTAAGTAAAAACCCAATACTTCTTTTAGCAAATTTTCTATATTTAATGCAATTTCATATAAATTAATTGTCTAATATTCAAATTAATTAAAATTAGTTGCTACATTCTTTAAGTTATTGCCTAGCCTTGCAATCCTTTTTATCTTTTCAGTGCTCCCTAATGAACACAATTAATAGGGCCACACTTTTTTTTCTTTTATCTTTTTTTAATTCCTATCATTGCTGTTATTCAAATTTAGTTTTTGGTCGTGCGGTATTCCAGGGAATGCATTATTTATTTTACTGGACCTAGTCTCTTTGGCACAGTTTGAACTGACAGAATATAAAGTAAACAGTTTGTGCTTTTCCAGGGAGAATGACCAATAAGCAGGGGGAAAACATTTATGATTCAGTCAATATTCTTCATTGGTGCCTTAAAGAGATGAGAAAGAAGTATTACAAGATTAAAATAACAGAAGCTCTGTGTTTATATAAAATATACTGTATGCTATATGTCAGCTTGGGTGAGGAAAGTCCGTAAGTTGTAACTGTAAAATTATCATTTCTTCTGTGTGTTTTGTTCTGCCTCCCTGTGTTCCTACAAAGCTGTGGATGTCTCTCCCTCTTGAATTTTCTTTGCTGTATTAAGTTTCTTAAAAGGAAAAATGCTGTGGTTTTTTTTAAAATCACTCTCCACTTCTACAAAATTTAATTTACAATTGCATAAAGGAAATTACTGTAGTTTAGGCAGCCAAGCATTTCAGCAGATCCCTAGAAATGTACAAAGGAAAGAATGATTATCAGTCCTGAATTGTGGATTAAGAGGATCATACTACAGTGTACTGTCTAAAAGTAGCAATTTAATAGAAAATGTGGATGTTCATGTGAGGAATGTCTCTGAGGTTAAAGATAGCATTTAAAATATGGAAGAGATTTTTTTTTTCTTAGTATTTGGTAAAAGGTTTGCCTAGAGATGTTTGTCTCTTGAATATTTTTATTGAATCGCAGCCTCATCAGGAGTTTTGGAGACATCCTTTCTTAAGCACAGTTTTGGTTTTGTTAATTTTATTTGAAAGGGGAATTCCATCACAGAAGGAAAATTCTCATTGTGCAGTGGAGAAAATGTGTTAAAATTGTACACTAACTTCCTTCAATGTGTGTTACAAAACACAAATATGCAGTAGTTCAGGAAACGCCGTTTCGTATATTTAGGGTGAAGGTTTTAAAAATCCCAAAGTAATTGAGGTTTCTGAAGTTCTAGAATCCATTCTTCATACACAGTCCCTTGTGCCCTTTCCCCCCTACAAAACAGCACTGCTTTTTGAGTCTTGTAGAGAGGAGAGTGGCTGCTTTGAAGTCTGTAGCTAAAGTGAGTTGCAATATGACATGAAGAGAGACACCTTTCAACATCTTGTAATATGTCTGTTCTTGTCCTGTAAACTTAGGTAATACTTGGTAGAAGACCCTCAAGCAAACCTTTTGCTGGACAAAGTCAGCACAGATTTTCTATAATTCTGCCTTTTTGAACACAGGGAAGATCTAATCCATTATTTCAAGTGTCGTTTCTGTGTTAGCTCATGGTATATCCCAGTTATGAAAATGAAGATAGAATACCACACTGTGTGTAAGATGTTTTCAGAATTTTATTTTGTATCAGTACGGTATTTGAAAATAGTTGTCCTGAGCAGCCAGCTCCAGCACAGGCTGCAACAATGAAAAATTCAATGAAGTGCTTTTCCGGAGGCATTCTCCTTCCCGCTGCAAATAAAATTGATTGTCATTTGATGGCAAAGTGATTTCTTTTCTCTCAAAATGCACTTTATTGTCAGCAACATAATTTATATCAAGCAAGCAGGGAGTTTCATCAGTTTATAACATCTGAAGATTATGTCTGTATCCAATAGGAAAAAATCTTTACTGGTCTTTCATATACAGCTACACCACTTTAGTTATTAGAACCTTAGCTAAAAATATCTTTTGCTAAATCATGGCTGCGTTTGCTACTTATTTAGTACATGTTTTTCTTCCTTCCAAATTGTGATATATGGCTGAATATCTGGCCTGTTAGTTGTTTTTTGGTTTTGTTTTTTTTTCTTTTTAATCTCTGTGGAAAGTAATGAATGGATAGAAGTTGATTAAGGAGGAGCATTTGCTATGTTTTTGATATAGGAGATATCTATAGACTACCTGGGAGATATCTGTAGACTACCTGCTGCCCATTCTCATATAAATAAAGCTTTTTTCTTCACCTAACAATATAGCCACAATTGTTACCCTCTAAGGAACAATCTTTGATTTTACAGCATATAATAAGGCACTTAATTTTAAACCAGTACTACAGAATAACATATGTGCATATACACATATGCACCCAGAAGCATCTTCTGTACCCTATATAACTATATCATGGGCAGTTTTAGTGGTATATTAGCAGTTCCTTAAGTTTTCATCTCACGCTTGAGCAGCACTAGGTGTTCCCCAGGTGGGGGACATCCCTGGAACTAGACAGGACAGACAGGACACCACCGCTGTGACCAGGTGAAGGGGCTGGAGTGTGTGCTTACTCCCAGCTTCTCCTGGCTGTCGGTGGAGTGGCTACTTGCTCTAATGGCTGACAAAATCCTCCTGGGGTACAAACACAGCAAGTGAGCCACACGCCTTAGCATTATCAATCACATGATACAAATTAAAACACAAATACTGTCCAATATATAGTGAAAAGAGCAAATGAAACTTGGCTGTTCTAAAGTTTTAAAATATTCATAAGGAGTTCTATATTTCTGAAAAAATGAAGTAGTTTTTAATATAATGCCAGTTTTCATGAACATTACATTTCATCTGCTGTGAATTTTTATAGCTTTTCTGGATGAAATTCAACAGTTTGTTTTGCTTTGTTTCGATATAAGATAAATTAGTTGCTTATATGTAGTTTAACCTGACTAAACATAATAACGTGTGCCCTCTGCTCGGTTAATACTCAGTTTTGTGTTTACTTCAAAGCATATTAATTGAGCAGGCTGATAGCTAATATGATACGCATAGGAGAATGTGTTGAACCACATGCCTCTTGTGGACTTCGCTGGGAGTTTTATCGCAATATCTCCATTTATTGTTTTGAAAGTGTTCCCTGTACAGTTAAGAAAGCCATTATATTTAGGTGATATTAGGCTGTAAACATGTTATTTTCTAAAAGCTGGTTTAAAATGACAGCTAGAACATTAAAATGTTTTAATTACAAAATAAGTGGTGATTGTTACAATAAAATAATGTCTGACAACATCCTTGAATCACCTAAATCTGTAACTTACTTTTGATAAATTCTGCTCCTTTGTACTAATCCAGGGTCTTATCATTTAAGTTCAGAACATAATACTAAAGTTATAAGATTAAGTGAAAGCAGTATTAATCAGAAAAAAGTGTACTGACTAAACTATATAGAATTCAGTATTTTTCCTATTTTACGGATGACATATTTTTCAACATCTTCAACAGCTATTTTAATTCCTGAAAATAACATTGTTTTTTAAGTTTAGACAGAAAGCGTAGAAGTAAGGGTTTAGTATTGATCCTTCTTTTCTGTCACTGGGCTTTTGCTCATTCTTGGACTATGCTTTAGAGCCATTTGATTTTTTATATAGAATTTACCCTGCAATAAGCTCTGCTTTTGAATACAGATGCATCTTACATTAACTTTATGCTTAACACTGTCATCAACTTTACCAGGGACTTGATTGAGTCTTGAGTTATCAGTTGGTCCTTTTTGTTCCTTGGGACCCATTTCCGCCATTATTAACCAGTTCTTAATAGTTCTGAGAACAATATGGCGGCCACAAATAAAAACCATAGTGCCAAAAGTCTAACAAAATATGACAGAATTTCTGCTGGTCTTGTTCCCACATTTCATTTTAGATGCATTAGGGTAGCTTTGGTGTGTTGCTAGGAAATAGCAAGAAAAAGTAGGAGATGTCGAGAGCAGTTGTATATATTTAAATGTCATCAAATGTCATTGGCAAAACAATAGATACATATTGCCCTAGACTTTCCAAAATAGTGTAATTCAGTTCCCGATCGTAACAGTTTCTGGATCTTAACAGTTTCTGTATTTCTTGACCACTAAGCAGAATGCTAATAATCTGTTTGATAGGTATTTAAATGCAAAATACACAAAAGTGAGGGCTATTAGGTTGCATCAAATGCTTTGCCAGCTCCGTAATCCAAATAGCATGCATCAGTAACTGTTTTGGGGACATTTAAATGGTATTTCTTGTAGACAGTGTTGGTAAAAGAACTCTCTTCTGTAATTGCAAAAGGGAACTTGAGCTTCAGGGATCACTGGCAACTTACTTCTGTTGTCTGCTGAGAAACTAACGCTTCATACTGAGCAATCGTCAAGAACAAAACTCTTATCTTCTTTCATGCACAATCTGTACATAAATTGTAACTGAAGGTGACTTTTCTTAGCAAGCGTCCAAGGGCAGGCTCTTGGATGCAGCAGGTTCTCTCACTTTTTATCAGTCACCTCTTGGGCTGAGCTGACAGTGCCACTAATAGCAACAGATTTTGTCAACTGTACCCTTCTGTTGGAATTTCTTTCTTTTCAAAAAATTTAAATGAGTTCTGCCATGAAAAGGGATATGAAAAAATAAAACTGTGAGATGAAAAAACAAAATTGATTTTATGATAGAAGTTGAAAAATTTGACAAGAAGTTCATACTTGCAGCTGCTGCCTTCTTTCATGGACTTCTTTTGCTCAGCCATTCACTTCTTCCAGCCCTTAGCCAGTTTGTGAGCTCAGTAGGTATACTGTTCTCAGTAAGTATAGGGAGTTTCTTCTCTCACAATTCTATCCTACACTTTCCTGGTTTTCTTTCTATCCTTCTAATTGCTCCTTTGCCATTTTCTTCAGAGAATCTTTATTGTAGTTAATCTAAATGAGAAACCTAATCATCATCTTTGTGGCTGGTACTCCAGATACCATTTCCTCTATTAAAAAAAACAAACAAAAAACCCAAACAGATCAAACTCATCCCATCTTCCTGATGCCAATCCATGGGTGCTTAGACATCAACTTAAACACCAACAGGAATGATCTTTCCTCTCTCACCCCCTTTCTCCGTCACTGTCAGCTGTATCAGCGTGTTGGTTGCCTTAAGTTTGGAGCATAAACAAAATCTTGAATTGGATATCTTTCCTATTCCTCACATCCATACTAAGGTACAGCTTTTTAAGCTGTGCGCTGAGCTGAAACTCTCACACAGGTTCTCCGCATTTCACTTACTACAACTGGCCTCTTCTCAGCACATGACAAATGTCATCTTGTCTCATTGCTGCCACTGTTCTGCACAGATTATTTTCCTAACATCTCTCTCTACGTCTTTCCCCGGTTCCCCTTCAAAGCATCAAATACAGGCAGTTTGTTTTCAGTTTTATAATCCTTCATAGACTGACTTCATGATACCCATTATTCCTCATAAAGTAGGGAAAAAAAAAGAGCCATTAATTTCCTACTTTTAGATTTTCAGATAAGCCCTATTGTACTTTCTCCTGTGCTGTCTGTAATGATTGTGAGGTACCTCATTATCCTCCTCCAAGTCAGTCATTCAGACTTCTCCAGTTTATGTATAGAAAGCTTAGGCACAGATATTGCCTGCTATCATGACAGGTATTTCCTATCAGTCTGTCACTGTCATCTCTTGTCTTACATAGGACAGTCATTTCACTTTGTGTCTGTGCAGTGCCTACAGCGTGGTCCTGGTCAGCAATGTGGGAGCCTTCCTACAGTTGCAGTAATTCCCATGCTACTGCTGCTGCTGCCGCTTCCGAGTCTTTCATCGCCTGTGTGATTTACCATGTGCATTCAGGTGCTTCATTCTAACAGGATAAAATACAGCCTTATAATTAATTTTTCTGCATTAGTGATTCAGCTGGAAGTTTTTGGTGGTCTGACCTTTCTGGGGGACAAATCATGCTCTTCTTCTGTGGCCTCAAAGTTTACTGAAATTGCAGAGCACACACATCTCTACTGCATTTATTAAGAAGACTCCAGTATTTTCAATCTACAAGAAATACTTGTAAATGTCTCAAAAATAGATATGTTTTTAAAGTAAGACCAAGAGATACGATTCAAAAGGACATTCAAAAAGCCTTTGAGACAGCCCTTCACAAGTGACAATTAAGAAAACTGAGTAGTTCTGGGTGAAAGTTAAAGTTCCATCATAAGTTAGAAACAAGTTAAGAGACAGAACATAGAGTAGGAGTAAATTGTCAATTTTCAGCATGGCAAAAGGTTAACATTTCTGTCTACCGCTGACCTGTACATTAAACAGCATTGTTTAATATATTTATTAATGAGCTGGAAAATGGGCTGAAGGATATCATATGTGTCAAAATGTAAAGATGACCAAAAAACTTATTTAGCCTTATCAAGATTAGAGATGACTTTGTGGCACTCCAGAGGAATGTAGAATGGCAAGTAAGTGAATGCCATAGTGGTAGAAGAAAGACAGTATTGATTAATATGATACATATTGAAGGAGTAATTTAACTGCTTACACTGATAATATAACTGTACTGATTGTTAAAAATTAGGTATAATCACAGTGTGGGAGAGGAAACAAGTTGTGTCTTCTTATAATAGGCACATCATTCCTCAGTCTACAGTAAAATGGAAACAAGGAAACAACCCAAGATTTATGAAAATTGAGACGTGTGCTGACAAAAATATTGTAATACCATTTCTATTTTGATGTATGATCTCACAATGTTACGGTGAATTTGTGTTGTTTTGTTTCAATATAAAAATACCATTCAGTAGCCTGAAGAAGGATCATTTCTTTTTTCCCTGTCTGCACAGATACTTCTGTTACGCAGTCCAACTGTTTCAGACCATACATTGTGTCTGGATGTAACTCCTAGCAAAGCTGTACTTTGAAGGCCACAGGGGAGTGTGGTTTCCCCCCCGTTCATATGTATTTCTGTGTGAGAGTCTGCTGTATGTAATAGTTTTTTTCAGTGAGCTAATTTTTCAAAACCAGAGTAATTTTCTATATAAAATATATTCTAATTACAAATGTCATTTAGTTTGTTTCTAAAAAATGTTATCAGAAATTCTAATATTAATAATGCTAATAATTTCTTAGTTGACAGAAAAAAAGATTGCATTTAATGTCTGTGAAATTTCTTTAATCTATAAATCTTGAGCAGATAGAAGAAATTTGTGATTTGAAAAACTGATGGAGCTTTCATTCCTAAAACCATGATATCAGGTTATTTACTAAAATCAGTTACCCAAACTACACTAGAACTGTCTTTGTGACAATAAGTGAATTGTCTTTTTAATATATGTATATATATGCACATTCTTGTGAATTGTCTGTAGAGGCTTTTCATATTTAAGTTACTTGGGTAGTGCTTTGTTCTGCTTTATACTAGATCTCTCGGTCCTCTCCCGTTACATACTTTTTATGATTCTGGACTTTATTAGGAACAAAATTTACCACCGCCTCTTCATTATTCGTATTCTGCAAGCACTGTATTAGTTGCAGTCTCTGTATTACTGCATAGAAGACTCTTACTTTTTATGACCTGAGTCTCCTTCTCAGAGCAAGTATTTTGGTATCTTTGTACAGTTCCTTCCAAAAAGGTGATCTTCATTCATTGGTCTAAATGAGAAAGCTTTCACCTGAATTGTACAACATAGAAAAGCATGAGACTTTCAGTCATACTCCTTCCACTTCTGTCTCTCTAGGCTTGGACTATATGCCCATGAAGAATATTTATTAATAGTTTATCCTATTTAACAGTATAGTCATATCACAGAAACCAAATACTGTTTCTTTGCTTCTGTTTTATTTCTTTTGTTCCTCTGTATCCTGTCTCATTGGGACTACAGTAGCCTGTGTTCATGCATAAACTGGATTTCTACTCCACAGAACATCTTCTGTTCCCGTCTAAAGAATGTGTAAATCTCATCAGACTAATTGCAGATAGGCTAGGTCAGGACCCTGAAAGATGAATGCCAAGATTTGTTGGATACAGTCCATAGCAACCCTGTAATGGTCCAATCAGGAGGGACGTGAAATATAAAGATTAAAACTCCAATCTCTAAATCCCTCGGCACTGTCCTATTCTTTAAGAAAGACACAGCATTGCCTTCTGATTGCCATGAATAACCCATCTTTTTCAGTGCAGTATAGTCTTTTTTATAACACCTTGAGATGGAGTCTCACTGATATTTCTCTAACTGTCTCCTTTCCTTGGACTGCCTTGCATTTTAGGATTTCATACTTTTTAAATGAGACCCTTCTTTAAAGAAAAATTATTTAGCTACACTAATCTCTTAAATGATCTAAACACTCAACTCTTGTCCTTGAGGACACACTTTAAAGAACGTATCTTTGCACTTCTTTAGATCTTTGGTCTGGAAGAAGTTGTAACTAGTCATACAATAGAGTTTGTTGAGAAATCTGTGGGTGAGAAACTCAAAAACTACCAGCAAGATGAAGAATTTAGCAGAAGATGCAAATACAGACAGGGGCAAACACACAAAGACGGGGTGTCTGGAGATTCATTACAAAATATTGATTATTCCCCAAATAATAGAATTCACGGTTACCATTTCACTTATTACTTGCAATTCAAGAAAAGTCCTATTTTACATACTGGAAGAAGTTTCTTTTCTAAGTGTGCATGCAAAGAGTGCCAGCACCATTCTGTGAATCTGAACTACAGCAGATTGCAGGCTGAGCACACTGTGGTTTCTTTTTTTGTAGTGGATGGTCTACATTTTCATTTGGTCTTTTGTCACCTTGTGTCCTGTGGTATGAAACCATGAAACTGCAGTGAAACAACTCATGTTTAGAGTGGTGGGCCTTTTCCTAACGTGTGTGTCTAGCATTAACTGCCAAGTACATCAGGAAAAAAGCCATTTTTTGAAGTGAACAATTAATTACAAAGAAGACAATAAAGTGAGAAAGCAAACCCAAGATTTTAGTTTTTGAAATAAGACATTCTCTCATTGTCGGATTTCAGCTGGTTTTAAAGCCTGTTAAGTTGAGTAGTTACACATATGAGAATAATTCCAGATAATATATAGTCCTTTAGGACTGAAAATATTCTTCAGTTTGTCCAATTGACTAAATTTGTCTATGAAGCAGCAGGCTGCTGGCTCCTTCGTTTCTGTTGAATCGTTCTACTACAGAGATATATATCTGCTCAACAAAGAAGGATGCAATGTCAGCTATGGAAATGCATGTAGAAAATTACTATATGTTTCTCATTAATGATTTCCTGCATTTATAATTGCACAACAGCTGTAGATACTGGTAAGACCACTTCCTTTATTAAACAATGTCTGGAATATAAGTTGGTTGGTTAAGTATTTGTCATGTAACCCTTGGAAGGAAAAAACAACACCCGAAAAAGAGAAACTACTTATTGCTAATTTTATTTAAGATACTCATCGTTTCATCATCTTTTTCCAACCTCACTTTACTCTAGGACACTTTTGATCACTTTGTTTTGTGTTCTGTTTTTGTTACCTGTTGTGTTTTGGGGTTTTTTACCTCTGGTGGTTTGATTGGAAACTTGTTCTCATTTACAAATAAAGTTAAACAGCAGTGTCACAAGAAAGCAGGGAGTGATGCCGTTGCTGGAAGGATGGGGGAGTGTCCTGCACAGCATTTTTCACACTTCCAAGCAGTATCCTCTTGACCTTCAGTTTAACTTTGAGACAGTCACTCTTATCCAAGAACTGATTGCTCAATCATTTTACCTGAACGGTCACATCTTTAGGAAACAAGATTCGCACACAAGAAGGAATGGCTTTGGGTTGACTTCAAAGCCTCTTGTACTTTGACGGCTTTCAAGGTTCCTTTATGTTTGGAAAAGCTGAAGAAACAAATAATTTGTGGAGGGCCTTGCATGTGAGGGCTTTTAAGGAAAAAAGCGATTAGCCACAAATTCTCTGAATACATTCCTAGGAGGGAAAGTTCAGAGGCACTTCATGGACTGTTTGCTCCAGCTATGACATGCAGAGAGCAGGAGCACCTCATGGCTCAATATGTTCTTTTCTTCGTGGGATCGCAAGGCTGCTGTGCCTACATCTGTGTCAGGGACCTCGTTTTAGTGCTTTCACTAAAGCTTTCCGTGTGGACATATAATGGGCAACTGCAAATGTTTCGTGGTTCCACAGATGAGAAAGGAAGAATGTTCCTTAAGCATGTTCCACAGACATGTGTGGTCACCTGCACTTCCTTGTGAAATAGGTTTAGAGAAAGCTTTGTAAAGCTGCAGCTAGTAATGCATGCACCGAGTCCTCTAACTGAGATGTTGCCTATCTTCACATGGGATATCAGCTCAAAATTCAGGCTTCTAAGTACGTTGGTTGCGTCCAGAGGCATATGAGAGTAGGTGATACTGAGTCAGATCCTAATATCCTGTGAGTGCCCACTCCAGGTGTGTAACGAGTGGTGGGCAGGGTGACATGATAAGACAGGATAAAAACTTGCGATCCTTCCTTTTCACATTCTCCCAGCAATGTGAGGCTCAAACCCCCTTCGTGTTCAAAAGCTTGAAATAGATTTTTCATCTATGTATTTGTAAGTTTATTTTTTAAAATGTGTGAAGTTTGGAGGTTTTTTCTGTGCCCGTTCTGTCAAAATTAGTACTTTATTTCTGTCTTGAATGTATTTAGGTCCTGTTTCCAGGCATTCAATCTTGTTAAACTTCAGAGAAAATTAAGAGAGAACAATGTCAACATTCCTATCACAGGATCAGACTTCTCAGATCCAGCTAATGCTCTTTGACTGTGCTTCAGAAGCTGGAGATCAACTTCTTCAGCAGCTGAAACCTGGCAGATTTAAACTAGATTTATAACATTATTTAGTTACAGTGAAATCATTAAAGTTCTGTATCGTAATTATGAGTGATTTCACGTACCAGCAAATCTCTGCACAAAAGCTTGCAAGACGTGACTGTGGTATCTGCCGGTAGTTGCCTCTCTCTCTCTCTCTCTCTCTTACTCAATCTGTTCTCCTTTTTTTCCAGATAATTATACGATGATTTTGGAAGTGAGGACACTTCTTTATATTCAGGAACTTGTCTGCCATTTAGTCTGATTCTTGTAGATGGAACGTATACAAATTTCTCTTTCAAGCAGACAAATTTTGTTTCTGTAATCAGCTGGGAAATATCCTGGTGACAGCTCCTTGTTTATATTCTACGCATATGCCAAAAACCATAAATGCCTTTTTTCTAATCAATGTTTTACTGTACGGTATTGAATTATAAAAAACTATAATAGCGTATAGAAGGCTTACAAAGATCAGTGTCAGTAGACTGAGTATCACTAATCAAGTGTACAAAATTTGAAAGGTAGGATTGTTTCTCCCTTACTTTGTTGAAGTTTGGGAAGACACGGAAAAAAAGAACCTTCATAGAAGGATTAATTTTAGTACCATTTATTTCTCTGTGCACACTTTATGTTTAGATGCCATTTATAAATATCTTATTATCATTTGTTAAATTTTATGACAATTTATACCATGCCTGATGAATGTAATTCATGCATTAAACATGCACACGTATTTTAACAATATTTGCATCTTATAATATGCTTTGTAACGACTTGTCATAGACTCATCGGTTAAACATTTATTTTACAAATGCATTTTGTAACATGCTATGGTAATAAACTATAAAAAAGTTGTCCCACCTTGTAATATTTTCAGATGGATGAATAATGCATAACAAATTCTACCTTCATTTAAAACATGACCTCTATTCTGATGAAATCTGATACATTGTCTGGATTTATGATGATCACCGAGTTGTATGAGGTGCTGTCAGGCTGCTTTCTGAGTAATTTTTGTAGCTGATAAATTTGAATTAATCTGTAAATATTTACAAAATAATATGGTTTATCTTTTTCTATTATTTTATTTTTATCCACCTGACTCATTCAAATCAAATGTACCAACCCCCATTATGCTGTGAGCTAATTTTCATTCAAATAATTTCTGGAAATTCAATTCAATTCTGAAATTGATTATCAAAGTGGTGATTGTTCCCTTGATGGCTGCCTAAGTTTGTCATATGTATCTCTAAAGAGGCCTATGCTACTGTCACATCTAATCTTATGAGCTGTGTAAAGCTGAAAGGTATATAATATTGGAAAAGTTTATACTGAGCTCCTACACAGTAAAAAACAGGTTTTTACTATTTATTATTTTTCATTTTGCCTGCATCTGCCATGAGACTCAACTTATTGACGATCTGACTCCCTGAAGCATCATGCTGATTTTTTCAATAGTTTTTTTTATCTGAATGTTAGTACCTAAGTTTCCCTGGATGGTTTCTCTCTGTGTGTGCGCACATGTCGTAACGTTTTCATTCATTTTATTCCACAACAAGAGTTTTTCTTCAATATTGAAGGGAAAGAAGGGGATTTGAAGGTTGGTTGGTTGGTTGAAGTAGGATATAGAGTATTATAGCAATGTCCATGCATCTGGTGATAGAATTACATGACTGAGGATTTCAGCAGTGTTCTTCTTTTATTACCTTTCCGTACCTGAATCAAAACTAAAGTGGATGGTGGTTTTACTTTTGCTGTTCACATGACCCTAAGTTTTAGGACATGGCATCTATCTGGTGGAGTCTGAATGTGTGAAGTCAATACAGAGTAGTCTGGTTTTACATCTGTTTGACATAAATACAAATGACTACTTCAGGTAATCAAGGCATTTTTAGTCAAGACATTGTTGTCAACACAGGTTATCCTATCTGATTGAGACCTATCTGATTTACTTTACCCTATCTGGTTTATCTTATGTGATTTAGAGACAGTTTATCCTGTCTGATTTAGACATCTAATTAGGGTTTAATGAATTGTGCCACAGAAATGCCTATTTTTCTCCTTTGAGGAGAAAGGTAACCTCAGATGACTAGGTCAGATATAGGTGTCTATAGCGTAGACTTTTTGCATTTTTGTAGAGCAATTTCCCCTCATTCCCACTTCTATTTTTCTTTATTTTTTTTTCTTCTAAATAAATTACTGCTTATGAAATGAGCCAGGCTTATTGTCGATAGAGCTTTACCTCTTTACACACTGAACATATTAGACTACATTCTACATAGTCAAACACGCTCTGTTTATATTGCATAAATTCTGTTATGGAAGTCTCTCTGCTCATGGAGAGAATAATTAATTCCATTTCAGTTTGCAATTTTTTTGTTAGTGTTTCTCATTAGATGAGGACGAGCAACTAGTTCAGTTGGGATATGGTGTTCTGATGATGTGGCATTGAAACAAGGAAATATTCCTTCTATGTGGGCTTACAAGCAGTCATGAAACTTCAGACTAGTTGTCCTCTAAGTACTGAAAAGGATTTAGTAAAGGTGAATTATTTAGTATTCTATCACAAACACTTTAGCCACCACTTCTCCCATTCTTTTAAGTCTCACAATTTGAACAACATTTGCTGTCTTTTCTATTAAAAGTCTAGAATGAAGCAGTCTCTTTTTTTGCAGGAAAATTTTACCTATTATTTTCCACAGTGGTCATTTGTGTTAGAATCATGTTCTCTTGCTTATTCATCTTTCAAATAACTTATTTGGCTGCCTTGTTAGGTAGGATTCCGATGATTCCTAGATTTAATTTTATATAAATGTCTATAGTATCTAACTGTTTGTCTGGATTTCTTAGTTTTAAGTTTGCACATTATTTCTTTGAATGCAACCAAATGATACAGCATCCTGGTAGTTTTTAGTTCTCATCTATTATTCTCATCTATTATAAATCACATTATGGTTGCACAGGAAATAAAGTAAACATTTATATGATGTGACAGGAATTCCTTTTTTTTAAGTTTGCTAAAAAAGCACAGAGATTCCAGCCTCCACTGTACATCTTGGCAACTTGTCATTCTTTCACTCATATCGAATATATGAGATATATATACTTTCGTTGTTATTTGTCTGCTTCAGCAATTGTGTACTTCAGATTCATTGCATTCCTTGTGTTCTTGAAATTGCTTTTCTTCGTTTCAGATACAGAAATGCCTGTAAGATGCATTGTAGACATTTGCTTTTGCACATTGCATATGTCTGTTTATACAGGCATATACACAAGGGTGTATTTACATAAACAGATATCATATGCGGTCCTAGTACAGGTAATAAACTGCAGGGTTGTTTGTCATGAACTTTTCGAAGCTGAACTTTACTAGTCTATTTTCTTCTGTCATTACAAACCTCTACTGTTATCTCTAACAATAATTTCCAAGGTATTATTTCCTGTTTTCTCCTTCTTTTTTCTTTGCCATGTCAGTTCTTTTCCCAAAAGCACAGTGACTTGTGGGCTAGAAGAGGGAATGTTTGATCCAAAATTAGTGGCAAATTCAGCATCTTCCCACTACTGAAGCCAACAGTAGGGTCTTTATATCACAGGTTAAGAGACAATTCCAGCTGCCTGGTAGATCACAGACTTGATTTAATCCCTGGGAGATAAGATGCAATAGGTTTTCAAACTACAATACTTATATGCATACCAAATAATTTTAAATTTATTTTGATATTTCTAAGATATTAAAGTAGTCAGACTCCCTCAGAGGTACATAATAAAAAAAATAACTTTATAGAAAGGAAAAAAAAGCTTTGTGATGCATATTAACACATTTTCGAAGATTTTTTAAACTAGCTTTTCTTTTATATAATTCACATTTCCTACATACATGATGATGTGATGTTGTATAAAGGTTTTATTCTAGTTTTGTTTGAGAGAATCTGCATAAATCATGTATGGTTTCACCATTTGTGAATAATGTGGCAACTCCAAACTCATGCCAATGAAACCATCATATTATCATATCATGTACCGTATATAACATACATACAGACTTCCAATGAGTTAGAGGAATAATACTGAAAAACTCTTCCCTGCAGGCTTGAAAAATGACCAAAAAGTAGAGGTCACTTTTCATGCCTTGGGAGAAATAGATCAAGAAATTAAAACTCCAATCAATACCTATAACCTTAAAATGTATTTTAATGTGCTGCAGCTTCAGTTACCCTCAGCTGAAGCTTCTCTATTTTAGCTTACAGGGTCTTGTGACCTCAGCCCATAGCAGAGTTTCAACAGTAATAGCGACAGCCATCTTGGATAAATGTAAGTGAATTTTTTCCTCATTTCTATAGTTTCTGTCCCTCACAGTCACTTTTGGAGTTTTGTTTTTCACTCAGGATGTAGACAGTATTCCTGACAACACATCTGTTGTGTGCCAAGTAGCATGATGGACGCAAAGTAGCAGTAAAGCAACTAAGTGGGACTTCTTGCCTTTTAAATGTCACAGTAGCAGACTCATCTTGTGCTTTTGAAACACCAGGCTGATGGCTGTGCAAAGTTTATTTTACCTGCAGCTAGCTTGACGGTAGTTTCCATTATTAGAAGACTTTGGCCATATAATCTTATTTTAGCTAACACTAAGGATGAAATCTAGGAGAATTCAGAAAATACACTTTTCTAAGAAAAAGTTTGCTTACTTCAGTCAGCTTTACCATTTCAGTTCTGCTTCAAGTCAGATTGTAGTAATCCATTCCCAAACCTAGCTGTGCACTCGCTAACTATTGTATAAATCTGGGGCTGGAGCTGGAAAAGTATACACGTTATACATTCTGCCTGTGTCACAACTTTCAGAAGTGTGAGAGAAAGAATGAAGGGCATCTGCCCACTACTGGTTTCTGAGGAATACCAAATACAGCAGATGCTGTTAAAATCACTGTTTTTTCAACAATTGTCACTTTGTTGTAGTGGTGGCTACTCTATGATCCTAACACAAGCAGAGGAAAATAGAAATACAGTTTTCCTTGCAGAAAATCCTGTCTTGTATGCTGATAGCCTGAAGAAGCTGGCATTTAGTAGTAATATACAAAAGATACCTGGACTTAGGTCTTGTTCGGTGTTTAGTACTGAATTGGCCTTTGTCTGAATTCACCATTTGTGAACAATGTGGCATCCTTGATCTGTTAAACCACCATGCCACTTTTCCATCTTCTGTTTGTTCATGTACATAAATATGTATGTAACATACAGACATACCTAAAATTCCGAGGTTTTATTTACATGTATAGGCCATAGTTGCATTGCGGCACTGTAGCTACAATAGTACCTTTTCTATGACCTCAGCTAGCTAAATGCTTGGTTGTTCAAATCCAGCCTGTTCTCTTCCTGTGGTTTCATAGGATGTGTCCGTCTTGAAGTCTATGAACTGAAAGGCATCACATACGCAGTAGTTCAGGCTAAAACTAGCAGACGTGAAGCTGCCTTCATCCATCTGTCTCACAAACATGTCATTCCGAGACACATAAGGGGCAGTCTTGGTGTTTTACCTGCAGACCTATAGTCAGCTTAAAAAGTCATCAGAATTCAGAACTTCTTGCAACTGTGTCATTATCAATATCTCCATAAGGTACGTGAGACCAAATCATATACAACAGTGTCTAGAAGGTGTGAGAGTAGAATGACATGTATGGAAACAAGTTTGTGGTTATCTTGAATTTCTGTGTGTCTCAGACTTCGGTTTGCCACGTAGGTGGGAGAGTGGGCATTGCTACCAGCTACACACAGAAATCAGTAGTAAAAGAAATTGCATGCGCGGAGTCTCTTCTTTTTGACTAAAACTATATGAATTTAAAAAAAGGTGTAAGAAATGTTAGCATGGCTACCGGTTACTAAGCATGTACCGAATCATGAAGGATAATTCCCAAAATTTCTCTGCAGAAGCAGGTGTAGTTGAAAACTCATGCAAACTCTTAAGAACCAATGTCCTCAAGGGTAAAGTTGTTTTATAATAATTACCATAAATATTCATTTGTTTTCAAAAAAAGAGGAGGTGTTCTTACATTTGTCATGGCAAGGCTGAGTTAACGGAGGACCTTTGAAACCACTGTCAGTGTGTATGGATTTTGAATGTGTGTAAGTATAAAATAAAAGATCAATTTGTTAGGAATTTCGTGAAAGCAGCACTATAATTTCAAAACCAGCCATATCTATATGCTTATCAAATATCAGTTATTTTGTTGGAGCCATGTATGCCAACATAACTTCATTGCCACAAGCTCAGTCCTGTATTTGTTATCTTTTTGACACTGTAGTTTATGTGACATCTCTGTCCCATTAAGTGATGTGATCCTTCCGTACAAGAATGATCCCCTGCTTTGATAACTGTCTCAGTCTTGTAACAACATCAAGATTATTGAATTAATAGAATGATAATGTGATTCCATACATCTTGTTAAAACAATATTCCCTTGATAATGGATAGTTAAAGCGCGTTTTATTTCCTGTTGTTATTATTTATGTAGCTCTTCCAGTTATCTTTGAACAGGGGAGACCAACAAAAATCAAAAGGATGTGTTTATATGTGTCAGACTTTTTTTTTTACTAGAACGTGTAGCATGTTTAACATTTGGTGCGTATATAAATAATACGTAAAATATGCATATATAAATACTTATATATGTCTAAATGCAATGTTGGAGCTTAGGTATATCTCAATATTTAACACTTCAGTATGTTACACAAGGACTTTGAAATACAGTAGAAAGGAATTTGAAAATATGTTACAGAAAGTGTGGTAGAGCACACTCAGAGGTTGTACGGTGTGAAGAGCTTGCTATAAAATGATTCAAGATATTCAAAAGCCAGATGCTCACAGATCCAACCTGTTAATCCATTTGGCCAAATAGATATAACATTACGTGTGATACAAACTTCTAGGAATTTCAGTTTCTTTTTTATGTCACGCTATCAATTTTCCAGAAGTCTAGCTAGTGCAAGAGGCCTTTGTGCTCCGTAGTAAAAAAATATAAATGACCTCTGAGGATCTTGTAGAGATACTGAATTAACTAAGGCACTGGTGGTGTTGCAATCATAAATATCTAGTTATGTTATTCTTCTGGTTCTTCATACTTGTCTTTCCATCCTCAATGTATAAAAGGCAGAGAAATGTTAGACACTTAATAAAGAACTAAAGTCCGTCCCCACAGTATATACTACTGCAAATGTAAATTTTATTCAGCCTGAAATCTCCTTCCTTTTAATGTTTGCTGCACAGCGAAGTCTAGACAGTTGGAGTGAGTGGAAGGTTGTGGAGATGTTTTTTTCAAAGATCTGTGCACCCAGAGCTCCCACCGGGTTCATTTCCAAAATCCACACATCATGCCATCATCTACAAAGTAATGAAGAGATTATAATCATTCATTTCTTTTGCATCTTAAATTGGGAAGTGTACTTTGGTTTCATTCAAAATTCATTCGTCTAAAAAATTACTTCAGGATGTCTTACGTGTAGCAAAACTCAGCAAGAATAGTATGACTTTAGCCACTTTAATTGCCATTCAGAAACTCCCAGTAATGACTGAGTCATTGCTGCTGATGAGAGAGGCATGATGCATGCTGCAGAGGGAGAGACAGATGCGTCTATACACCCTTTTAGGCAGCCTGCAAAGCTTTGTGCTTTCTCCAAGAAAAGGTAAATAGTCAGCTTAAACCTTGCCAGCAACTCTATAAACAACAAGATGCCAACAGCACGTTCCCCTTCTCGATTACCTGAGTGTCCTATCTGTGTCCTCCTTCCTTGTGTAAATCCTGCTCTAATTTCCTTGTGTTTGTTAGACTATTTGATATTTGTATAGTGTTCATAAAGTTTATAGATATCCGTCATTAACAACTTAGTAATAATCCTTATCTGCTCTTCTTAATCAAGTTGGACATTCAGATCTCTCCTTTTCTTCTCCTTAAATCTCTTTTTCCTAGCCTTTGTTATGACTTGTAACTGAGTCTGAATGTCCATAATTTAGAAAACTCTTCAAATGAAATAAGCTGGGTTTTCTTTACGAGTTTAGTAAAATAATATTTTTGGCCTCTGTAGGGTGTGCTACAGTTGGAAATAGGAGCTATACCACTGGAAAGAATCAAAAATGTGCCGAAAAAGTCAAAATATTTTAGCAGTAGCAATACAGTTGATTCAACATTGAATATTTCATTATAGCTTCATTAAGTGTTCCGTTTACAAGGTATTTCATTATGACTTTTCAGTACTAAAACACACTGAAATTTATTACATGGATCTTTTATCAAAAAAAAAAAAAGATTTTGAGAAAGCTGAAATATTCCTAAATTTTCAAAACAATTTTTTTTAATATTAAATTAAAACTCTGTACAAGGTGCATAAAGTCAGGTTCACATTAAAGGAAAACTTTCATTTTTAAATTCCCTTCACTAATATTTTTATAAATACATACCGTAAAATTTGATTTTAAAGAAAAAAAAACCTGGATTGCTCCCAAGCAGTATTTTTAACCCTTCAGAATTGCTTGTGAACCAGAGAAGTTCCTTTTCACACTGTTGATTTCTGCTCATTTTTTTTTGTATTTCAGAACTCGATTGCTTTTCTACATATTTGTCCAAGAGGGAAACATTGCTGAAGCAGCTGAAAACCTTAGCTGTAATTTTACTCTTGGTTTATGCAACACTGTAGTTTTGAACTTGCTTGCACTTCCAGATGGAAAATAATTTTTCAGGTATTAGTTATAATTTAAGCACAGGTCTCAGTGTCTTCTTACAGATCTGAAGAGCTGTGGAAGCTCTGGTAAAACGTAGATGGTGGGACATGATCTTTTTCTTAGAAGCAGTACTCTAAACACTGCATGTGTGTGAACTGTAATACTGTCTTTTGTCAAAAGGATAATATTCTAGGTCATACAGTAATTAAAATAATACTTCCGGACTTCGGTAAGCACAGGTCGGGCAATGACCTTCATTCCGTAGGTCAGTTCTAGGGGGACCAGTTATTGTTCCTGTCAAACTTGGGGGCCAAGTTGATGCTGAGTTCAGGTCAGTACTGATTCCCTAGTTGGGCCAGGTATTCAGGTACAAATGTGCGTCTTCTTATGTTTCTGAGATAAAGTCAAGCATAAAAATAGCTGATGAAGTTTTAATTAACGTAACAAGCATTCAATAAGGGAGTAGTAGCGAAAAGCACATTTTTTTTTTACCTTTCTATTACAAAATATTCATTTTATCAGTAAATGGAATTTTTTTTGGTCATCATTTTTTATATCTTTGCAAAACACTTGCAGATTTTTATACTCCTAGGTACATGTCTACAAATAATTACTGTCTTTAATCTATGAAATGGAGGATTGTTTTAAATGTCCGATAACTTTTGGAATATAAGCAGAGTAAGGGAGTGTTGGAATAGACTGCTGGGGGTGTTCCCTTGCGTGAAGCTTGTAAAAACATTTTAGACAAATGTCTGTCAAAACCAAAACAGTTTATTCTGCTTTTGAAGAGAGGGATGGAGTAGCTCACTCGCCAAGGTGTCTTCTTTTTGTTCTGGGGTTTGCGTAATGATTTTTTAACAAGAAATACTTTTATTTTAGCTTATTTCTTTTAATGAAATTAGTTCAAATTAGATTGCCAATCAGCGGTTACAGCAATTAGGCCTACATGTATATTTAGTTGGTTTGTGAGGGTTTTTTGTGAGTAATCCAAATTGTATGAGAAAGGAGCTACATCTCTTACTCTTAGACTAAGTATCTGAATTCTACTAAGATAATTTCTGGGTAGTTTCTAAAGCTGAATAAAAGTGAGAGGCAAATAGAAGTTTGTACACAAAATACTTGTTAAAAGAAGTCTGTCTCAGATCTTGCAGAAGATTGTGTGCTTATTTCAAATTTACACTATGATGTAAGTAATACTGAATTTTCATAGGATCAAAGCTTTGTGACAAATTGATTTTGTGTCTAGGGAGCCAAATAAAACCAAATTCTTCAGAATCTATGATTTTCAGTGGGATAGTGCTCCGAGAGCTTTGGAAAGTACCGCTTTATTAAATGCTAGGCACCTTTATGAAAAGAAATTATTAGCAACACATTTAAGACAATAAGGACTTAAATGCTTGTTACTTTCAAAACTAATGGAGAAGATAATTTGACCCCCTTCTCTGTCTCAGGTCTCTGGTTGCTCCCTGAGGCGTAGGGAGTGAGGAGGTTGAATTCCTGCCCTGTCAGCCTGGGAGCAGGGAGAAGACCCAGCTGTTGGGCTGCTGGGGGAGCCGAGGGGGCCATTCGCACTCACTAGCCCAGGGCATAGGGGGCCGTTACGGACCTGGAGCAGAGCAGTGGAAAGACTGAGTTTCTGGAGCCTGCTGGTTTACTGGCACTGCTGGCGAGTCAGACCCTTCAATGCGGGTCCCCGCTGTGGTTTCAGCCCCTGTCCAGGTCCTCGTTCACTGGGGAAAGGGGACGTGGGGCATGACCCTGGCCATTGCAGCCTCTCAATGGAATGCATTGAAAACCATTTTTGTGTCTTTTTGAAGGAGTCAACATTTTCACTTTACGAAGTGTTAAAATGTTTTCTTTTCTTTCCTATTTGCTTGTCAGAACTGGTTTTTTTTAGCAATATGCATTTTGTATGGTTTGCATGAATTTAAACTTAAGGTGTTTCATACGGCACTTGGCTTGAAGTGTGCTACTTCTATTTCTGACAGAAAGGACTTGTGAGTCTAAAACACTTTCTGTCTCCTCATAGGCCTATTAAAGCTCTTCATTTCCCTACAAATGTTGCATCGTAAGAACTTAAAAAATATGCATTCTGTTTCGTATCCCTGGGAGTGCTATATATGTTTTTTTCTGACAAGCAACCTCCAACATCTAATACATCACAGTTCTGGTAATCTTTTGAAAAGATAAATAATACTTTTATTTTATAAATTTATAGTGACATCCTTAACAAAAATATGTTATTCAAGAAATATCAACAATATTTTAAGGTAAGTTAATGAAGATATGTTCAAACATTGTAATAATCAAACTATTATCTGTATACAAGACTGAAGAAAATACGTTGCGAGGTGCTGCACCATTTTTGTGATTCCTCTTGAGAATGAGTTAGCTAAAATGAAGGTGCTCTGCTAGCTTTATTTAAAGATCCATGCTTAAAAATGACTAATTTTATAGCATGTATTTCTGTTTATGTGCCTGTCAGTTTTAAACAGCCTTTTATATGCAAATGCGTGATGACAGTTCTATATTCTGTGTCATTTCTTCACTGGAGTTTTTCATGCTATTGGAGTAATCCCTTAACAGATATTTATAGAGTTTTTACTGTTATTTTGACAAATCGGACATTGTTATTGAAATGCTAAAAGAAAGTAATTTTAATACTTTTGGCGTTGGAAGTTCTAAACTTTTTAAAAATTATGTGTGTTTCCTAGGTCTATCTTAGTAAACCTTTTACAAAAATTGGGTCTTTTTAGTTCCATTGTTTGTCTTAATAAAAATCTGTATTTGGAACTTGTTTCTAAACAAGTGTATCACTAAAGATCCATCTCTATTGCTCCCTCAGTCATTTTGTTGTACGTGCCTATACAAAATTGTGTGTTCTAGTAAGTTAATTCATGAATATCATATGCTTTACCACTACTAAATTTGTCTGTGGTTAGAGATAGATCATTTTGCCATAATTGTCAATATAAATAAACTCAGGCTTATGGTCTGTAATTTTTGTAGTTTGGAAAAGCTGTTGCCTTACTGTTGGCGATGTGCTCACAAGGTGACGAGTTGGGAGGATTTCAGCTGTACTGTCCAGCGCAGTGAATGGCTAAGCGATGGCCAAAGAGAGGGCTTCCTGATTTCTAAAAAGAAACAGTAAATTTGTCTCATCTCTAGGAAAGACTTCTTATTTTGATACTAACCCTCAGCATTAATTCACACTAAAAGTAGAGATTGAGAAAACCAAATACAGTATTTCCATAGTCTTGAACAAAAAAAGTCATTGGCAGGTGACACAGAAAGACAGTGAAAGGACAGAGACACTCACCTGTGTCTAATGAAGGAGGTGACATTTCAGTAAATGGAAGGTACTTAAATATATACTGTGCGTTGGCAGTCTCCCAAGACTGCTGATGGACGTGTGTTTGGGGAAAGGAGCAGCGTATTGAAGAAATCGCTGCTTTGAGCTTTGTCGTGAGAGCGGGAGCGGGGACTGGCTACAAGCCCGGAGGGAGTCACCAGGCTGGCACAAACTTTCAGAGGATACCAGGTGCTGAAGCCATGGACAGCTTTCAGATCTCTTCTTGACAGATGTGGTGAAACTATATTTACCCTAGTTCATTTGCAAGATTTCTGTATTCTTTTCAGGATGTCTCCGTCTTAATGGAATTACTGGTGTGAATCTTCTGTTGTTTGAGAGTAGCACGTGGTACACAGGACAGTTTTTCTGCCACTGTCACCCAGGAACCCTGTGGCCTTTCAAATGAACTACCAAATTAGTCCAGATTCACCTTGCCTAACCTAAGGCATTTAAGTTTGGATACCCCTGTTAGAAGCAGAGTCAGTCTGACCTATGTCTGTAGTAGAAAAGACAGATGTAGACAATTTAGGTTTAACATGGACTGGATTAGTCCATGGATTTGCACATTGTCCTCTGATGCCTGTAGGAAGTGCCCAGGGCAAGTAGGTGTATCAGTAGCATGCTTAAAATGATGTGGTACGAACGTGTCCTGAGAGTCACTGATTCATGATAAGATGCTATGAAATTATTAGAGGTCCTTGTCAGGCTCAGTTACCTAATAGATCGCTTCATGATGTGATACTCCTGTATATTCATCTGAAGTGGGAGGTAGTATGGGACAAAGAGAGGGAGATTTTGCTGTGCCAGACTCCCCTGTTACGGTTTATGTTTCCCATTGGATCTCATTTTACTTCTTCAGTTTTGATCTCCATAAGCATTTTTCTCTGTTAGATGACACTTATCACATTTCCTTATTAAAGTTAACAAAAGATTGAGTTATTGTTCTGTTATTCACTTCCTATATTTTTATTTCTGAAAAGACTAAAAAGTACTCAAGCTAATAACCGTGCCATCTCTTACAAAACTGCCACATGATGATTGTATGAGAACGACGGCAGAAAATTCAGTATGTGCACTGGGACAGATCGACTGCAGTCCGTGAACTCTGCATTTGTTACAGAGTTTGGTGTTTGTATGAACAAACAGCAAAACCAGGCATACAGAAATGTCTGCTCTGTATGTGAACGTGGCTGTATTTTATATAGAATGGGAAAATTTGAAATCCTCTCATTCATGTGACACATCACAAGAACATGAAATGCTGCAGCAGTTTCTAGTTGTCTAGAACATGAAAACAAAGCAAAAGTTAGGTGCAGTTGTAAATGCCTATGCCCATGCAAAGCAGGTGTTTTCCAAGGAAGTGAGTAGCAGATGATTACGCACAGCCTAATATTTGATGTGTATACCGACACCAGATCTGAGGGTCTTGCAAATTTTGAGGATTTTCAGTCAGAGGAATTAATATTAGGGTGGCTTCAGGATACTTTTATACCTTCCTAATCCTGCTCAGAGTAGTCATCATGAGACCTTGTGAAGAGCCTTTGGGTGTACTCCTGCCCTTAGCGGGAGTCAATATTTTAAAACATATGTTACAGGGTTGACAAAATAGTTAGGACATTATGGCTTTAACATTATTAAACATGTTGGTAGAATCTGGACTGTTCTGTGACTGCTACTAAGGATTATCTTAGTGCCCCATTTGACCATCCTTGTAGGCTCATGTTCATATGGCAATATACTTTCCATATATTCTCCAAACCTTTTGAGAGCATTTTTGTAAAATGCATTCATGGAATTAAAAAAAAACCAAAACCCAACACAAATCCAAACCCTACACCAAATGTTATACATTGAGTCATTTATTTTCCTTTTAAAAAATCCTGTACATGCTTTTGTACTGGGACTGTTTCTTACAAAAGAAGCATGAAGACCATGTATTAATTCACTAAAGATCCATTAATCCATTGTCCTCATGTCCAAGAAACCCCACCTTTCCATTATACACCCCAAAGACACATAAACAATGAAAGTGCTGACAAATTATTCTAAACTCTGCAGCGCTCTGTTTTTAAACTTTTAACTAATGAAGGGCTGTTTCGAAATTGCTGTAGAAAGTTCAGATTTACATGAGCAGGTTCACAGAAGTTGCCTGGCCTGAGAAAGTGCTTTGTTGCCCTAGTTCTGACCTCCCTGGACAGTGTTGGTCACTGTTTCCTTGCACCGTTTTAATCTGTGGCTGTTGCTGGAGCTGAATGGGGAGCGCTAATCATAATGGTCTGATATGAGTTGACTGCATCATCTCCTTATTTTCTTTAGAGACAGTTTTCCCCCTCTCACTGTCTCACAGTGCACAGGATTAATTTTCTAGCAGTGAAGCGCTAGAAAGCAGCCTGCTTCATCTGCTCTTCAGGCTCCAAGAAGCAGTTAGGCTGCAGACCTGCATTTCATGATTGGTGGTATGGCCCCCTTTTATCATAAACTGTACAAAAGAGCCTAAAAGTCAGTGTGGTGGACAGATAAGGGATTTGATTCAACCACCAGATAGGAAAATAGGTGGATTGGTCTAATCCCAGCACTCCTCCTTGAAAGCCTGAGAAGTGTCCACGTGTCAGCTCCTCTGTGGGCCAAATGATAGTCTTTATTGCTTACATTTGGCTGGGGTCCATCCATTTTTTCCAGAGGCAGGAACAAGTAACACCAGTTCATACCCGTGCATTCCTGATGAATGAACGTAAAGCTATAGAATACTTATCAGAGTTGGCAGGGTCAAGAGGGAACTTTACTATTAAAGGCTACTTTGGCTGAGATCAAAAAATGTTCTTTTATCTCTCTCTCAATAACATCCATAAGATATGCTACTGATACGCTTGGATAATCTGTTTTCAATTTTCTGCAGCTGCAGCATATGCCTTTGCTGTGGTTGCCAAGATTCAACGGAGAGGAGGCAGGATTTGGAATGGAAATTTTGGATATGTTCTGTGGGTCCTGGGCAAGGTGGCAGTGATACCCAAATCATTGTCATCTGGGTGTCTTACCTTTTTGCCTGAAACTGTCCTTAACTGGAGTTCTTATGTTTTATGTGCAAGGGTTACCAGGAAGAGTAGCCCCATAACCCACACGCTGGCCATAGTTTATGCCTAGAATATGTTGATGTGAGCTGGAGATAAAAATTGTCAGCAGCCATTTGGTCCCATACAAAGTTATCTTTATCTGGCTGTTGGTGACAGCTGCATGTTGTGGCTTGAGGGATGGGGGAAAAAAAAAAGTCAATCTCAAGACTAATAAACAATTTCTTAATATCTAATTGATCCCATGATTAGCAACAGAACATATAAGCAAGCTAACATGCAAATTTAGGCATATAGCAGTGTGTACAGACTTTACATGGGCATAAACAGCAGCTGAAGAAAGCCCTGGCTCCTCCTATTGACACCGAGCCAGTTTTTGTAAGTATCATACAAGTGAAAATTGCACTCTCTTCCACATCTTTAAGCCCAGTGAAAAAGTAAGGTCTCAGCAGTCCACTAGGGGAAGCTCCATTCTGCTCCATGCAGCCTTATGATATATATGTAACGCTTATGAAAGGGCAGCTGCAACAATAACATTGAGCCTGACTCTTTCTTTTTTTATATATCAATTTCCACTGGGATTTTATTGTTGACTTCAATGGCCTTTTAGTACACTGTGTTTACATGGATGTAAACAAGAGAAGAATCTGCCCAGAATGTATCACACTATATGCATGTAATTAGATTGTCAATATTCAGCTCCTATACATGCAACAAACTAGAGGTCAGAAAGGTTACTGTGTCTGTCCTTGTCCTGAGGAGTGCAGGGAACTAAGATGCCAGAGTGCCTCAGCGCACAGAAAGCCATCGACCTACACAGATTTTAAAGTCTGGTGCTTATACGTATATGCTTAAATGGAACTCTGGCTTGGCGATTGCCTAGCTTTGAAAATCGTGCTGCATAGAGGCTGATCATGCATGTTAAAATAATCACAATCTCCATAATTAGAAAATAGACCTTGATTCATTCTCCTGTTGTTGGCATCAGTTGAAATACTTCATTTTGGTCACCTGAGGTTCCCTGGCTAGTTGGTGAGAAGAGAGGAACACGTTCAAAGTCAAGATTTGAAATATTCAGGATTTAGCTGGGATTAATTATTTCCTGATTGTGTCTCTTTTTGTGTTTACTATTTGAAGACTTTTCTTTGGGAAAATGGAGTTGCCTCTATTTTGTACGTACAAGAATTGTTTCACACTCTTCTGCTTTTAGCTGGAAAAAGGCAACAGAAGAGTTGTTCTGCTGAGCTAGGGAAGATATTTTTCTTGGTTAGCCTTGACTTCCCCTTAAAACAGAAACTCTTAGAGGGGGTCAGAGCAATTATCCACTTCTTGAAGACCTAGGAATACATATGAGAGCCTTCAGCCTGTCGAACATTTTATAGGATAACAAAAATGCAAATGTAGAAAATTTCAAGGTGGTGGTAATAATTGAGGTATGTTGGGACGAGGTTTGATTTGGGCTTGTGGGGAAGGAGTGTTTCGACTGGTTTGGGTAAATTTTGTTGGAAATGTAGAGTATCAAATCACTTTAAAATACAATGTGCTATTGTTGGCTTGCTGTTTTTTTTTTAAACCAATAGAAACCTAACTCAGCCAAGGTCAGCAGTTCGGCAGAAATTTTCTAAGGCTGTCTTGTGTGTACTGAGAATTAAAACACAGTAACAGTAAAATAATCCCATAATTTAGCACAATATATTGATTTTCTCAAACAGTTACATAAGATTAATAAAACATTTTAACTGATATCTATTTACGTATATGCTAAGAATTGTCTGTAGGTAATACAGTTCTGGTTCCAAAGCAGACAGGATGTCTCATAACACTTCCACTTTAATAATAATTTTGCTGACTCTGAATGGCTATGCATAGGTAGTTCTCTGCTTCTTCACTTCTGTGGGGTTCAGTTGTACACCAATGTTTTGTTCCGTGGCAGAAAAGAAATGAAGTATTCTCATCACGGACTGTTGTTACATGCCTACATCGGGAGGTTCCTCGCATGATTCATGGAGAGGAAGCTCTCACACAGAACAATTCAAAATTCAGAACAGAGCTCAATTTATTCTGTCTGAATTGCTATCTAAAGGAGCTTCTTTCTCTCTTAACTGCATAAATAGTATATAGACACTCCTCCTAATTGAAACTGTTAAAGTTACAAGCTATGATTTGCCTGGCTGCAGGCAGTCTGTGTATTTGCTGCCGTTGTCTTATAAGAGGGAAACAGTGCAGATGGATCTCTTTTTCTGATACGCAAATAGTACAGTACTTTCAGAAAGCTGGTTTAGTCTGGTAGCCATCCAGTCCTCGAGCTTTTTGTAGGTCTTGTAGTTCATTATGATGGTAATTTTTTACCATCATACTGTAGCTCATTGGAAATTGGACTGAAACTTGGAATATTATTGGCCAACAAATAGTTTCAGCTGGCAATAATTCCTGGGTGTCATTGGCCTGGGGCACATTTGTACCATTGCCCTAGAGCTTCATATCCCATTATTCACATCTCCAATCTGTAAAGCTTTAGATAATATTTGTTCCTGAAACAAGTTTTCATTTCTGTGTTAATTCTTGTTCCTGTAGTATTTGAAATGCATGTATCAACGAAGAGCCTAAGTATACATTGCTGTGTACATGAATCAGATATAACCCTTTATATATCTGACTTTTGTGTAGGCAGAGTTGTCAGAAGGGAAAGAGAGTGTCTTGAACACAACTAGCATGTTTTGAGATAGGAAATACAACACAGAGGGGTGGTAGTAGCCTTTGATCTTTTTGCTTATCCAGTTCACAGGTTTCTGCATTTCAGACTTCCAGCATTTGTGTATCTGTTCATTACGGCTCTCCCATGGAAAAGGTGGGAGACCTTGGGCAAGTCGAGTTCTTTCCAAGGAATCTCGCTGCCTGCAAGAGACTTGAAAGTGCAATTTGCTGTAAAGCACTAGGTAAGAACACAGAATTTGAAATCCATTACTCTGCACCGATGGGGTTTATCCTGAAGAACCTTTACGTACACTGACCATGGCTTGAAAAATGATAGCAGAAAATCAGAATGTTTTTTCATTCAGTTATAGTATTATATCCAGTGTAGCAGGAAATGGTTTTGCATGACAGTACACATGTAAATGTCAATGCATATGTCATTTACAGTGTATCTGGGTGTTCTGTGAAATTCACAATGATCATGTTGGAGAAAACTGCCTCTGTTACACTAAATAAAATGTGCTTAGTAAAAATTGCTAGCAATTTTTTTCTAGACATATAATGACATGGTAAGAATACAAAACAAAACCACCAGAAACAAACCATTTCTCAAGCAGTAATATCTACAGGACAAGTGATCTAAATTGCTGGAACAGGGAGAGTTCATCACTGCACTGCAAAAGAACTTGAAATATAACCTAAAGGCAAGTGAAATACTGATTCCAAGCTTTGAAATAACAGCAACAAATTTACCTACAGACAGAAGATGCATGGAAGCAATAAACGAATTATACAAGTCTTACACATGCAATCTGATTATTCTGACCAAAGTGTTAATTGGATCCTAACTGCCAGATCTGATATCTGTAGTCTTGTAGTGGGAACCTTTCAAAGTGATGAACTGTAATTCACTGAGCTGCTTGAAGCACTTGTAATTTACTGCATGTCATGCTATGAAGAGCCTGACCTAATGGACTTTACATTACCTGTAACGCTGGAAACCTTTCAATGAAACTAGTTGGTAAAAAGTAATAGTGGAAGTCTATTCAGAAAGAGGGAACAAAACTACATTTTAAACACTGTTTTATATCCATATAAAAAGTTGGTCATTAAACAAAAGATGAGCAACTCAAGTCAAATATTTAAACTGGAATATTTCTCAGTGGTGAGGTGTCTGGTAAATTTTAAATTAAGTAGAAATGATTAATATGAAAAGAGAACCTGAGATAGTTCTAAATGGTGTGGAATATGTTGTGCTTCAGATGGTCATGCATGAAATTCCCTTTCCTGAATATAATATGTTTAAAAATGTGGTTTGAGATAACCATCGTTCCCTACTGCATCTTAAATCAATATTCAGAGATACTGAGGGAACATTTATCTATAAAAGTACATTGCAGTTACTGAATGCTAACTAGAGTCCAAATTTAGCTACCCCATGCAGAGGACTGATATCTGGTGGGAAGCAAAGGCTTCCTTCTCCCGAAGATTATGTTGGAAGGCAGCCATAGTAAGTTCTGTCTGCAACCACTAAAACAAAAGTAATGCTATGGAAGAGGTCACATTTGGGCAAATTTTCGCTGTGGTAAGGGGTTGGGGGAGCAGCGGAAGGTTATTTAGCCTATCTATCTGTGGTATTTCTGCCCCATCTTCCCACAACAAGGTGCTTGATAAAGTGGTGTTAGAAAACCTACTGCTTGTTCCGGTGTTGCCCTGAAAGGAGTCGGGCTTCCGCCTCCGCACCTCGGCTCCCCCAGCCGCTCCCTTCAGCGGCCAGCAGGGGCCCAGAAGTTAGGAACAAATTCCCTTCTAGAGTTCATCAGTTCAGTTGCACCAAGGTTTAGCTGATATGTGCCCATCTCCCTGTCCAAAAGCTAAGTTTGTGTTCCTGTGATCCTGATGTATGTAATCGATATCCAGAATCACAGAGTGGTAGGC
>NC_133896.1:28988371-28990871 GCF_964199755.1 Larus michahellis | reverse complement strand
AATACGTTTTGCTGATTTAAAATTCAAGAAGTTTTCAAAATGCCTTGTCCTTTATCTATGGCAAAGAAGATACATATCAGGTACAATATAAACATATGGATCCTCGCATAAGATTCTCTTAAAGGCAATATTATCTACATAAACATGTATTTTTGCTAATGGTCTTGGCTGCCAGGTTTGGTTTTTTCATGCTTTTCTCCATCATCCTGAAACGTTAGGTTCTTTACTTCAGCTTATGCAGTTGAAAGTGACCTTAGAAAAAGAGGGTAAAAACAAATTTGGAGACAGAAGCTCTTAAAGTGTACCGCAAAGCAGGTGTGTCTCCAAATATAAGAGCAAGTACCCAGTCAGAGCAGATTTAGAGCAGATCCTACGAAAGCTGGCAGAAATGTGCCTGGTGAAGGGGAATCTGTGTTTCAGACTGAGTGCGGCAGCATGAGTCTTGCTGCGTGTCTTACTGGCTGGAGTCTTTAGCACGGAGCATGAATAAATCAGTGCCACTTACAGAGTTGAGTTGATCTTCACTCTGTTTAGATGGGAATTTTCACTTGTGTGTTTGAAAATATATAGGCCAGGGAGGATAGAGGGGATGTAAAGGTAAGAGGAGAAGTGGAGTAGCAAGTGTGCAACACCTTCACGATTTGCTATATATTATAGCAGTAAGCATGTAAGCGTTAGGAAAATTCTTGCAAGGTCTAAAGGTTAAAGGTAATGGTTTAATTGAGAAGGTGTCCATCTTCCTCTCTGCCTTCTCATTTCTGTGTGGCATGTGGAAGTTGAATAGCATCACTGAGGCAAAATTGTTACAAGAAGGCGAATTCAGTTCTCACGTAAACAGAGGAAATTCTTACTGACTTCAGAGGAAACTGAACACTGACTCCAGTCAGTGAATTCTGCTCTTTGCTCACGCATCCCAGAGTTGTAAAACCTTGTTTGTCCTGCCCTTAGGACCAGGCAGACTTAGAATAAAACGTTATTGCATAGAGGTATGGTGTTTCCAATACTAAAAAACTTCTTGGTGTCACAGAAGGTAACAACCAGCACTGACCATCTGAAAGTTAGGTGTCTACTCAAAGTGAGTCTACACTCAAAGGAGCGCGATGGGCACATTCAGAGAGGGTAAAATAGATGCCTAAACTAGATCAGATGAACTTCCCTCGGGATTTCCTTGCTGTGTTGACTATAGAAGGAATCCAGTGATAGCTGAGATTAAATTCCTCCCCACAAGCGTCTGATTCTGATTGGAAGTTTGGTTTGTCTTTTCCAGTTGTAGTTTAGAGTAAGACCTTTGGAATTTTCATTCTTAAAATTCATTTGTTGTTTGCAAAAGATTAGCAGACTTTTTAGTAATGGCTGGTACTTTTACTTCCAGACTCCTAATTAGTCAATATTTTAAGGCCATAATTACGCTGGGATGAATTGTGTGAAAAGTGGTATTCAGTGTCATACTAGATAAAGTAATTTCTTCTAAAAGTAAACTTCAACAGACTTGTGTTTCTTTTTTTCCTCTGTTACATTTATACAAAGTCTTTCGGGATAGATTCAAGTAACAAATATTAGAAAAGTTTTTCCTCTTAAGATTTGTTCACGGTTTATTTTACTAATAACAATATTATTTTTGCTGATTTACAGAACACTGGAATGTCCTACAAACATCTCACAAAGCCATATTTATATGCCAGCTTGCTATTATATACAGAAAAAACATTTGAATTTTGCTAGACAAGCGAGTGGCTGCTTTTTCACGGGTGGAAAACTTGGCGTGCTGACAGCTGTTTGATTGCGTCCTGCTTAGCTCAAGCAATGGTTTCACACAGCGTGTCTGCTGCAGCGGTTCAGCACATACCTCAGGCTCTTCTGATATAGAAAGGATGGACGATAAACCTGTGTCCAGAAGAGCACCTACACAAAAATGCATTCTTAAATGTTAGTAGACAAACTGATAATATGATGACAAGGTTTCTCAACTTTCAGTTTTCGGTCAGGAATGACTGAGAACACGTGTTTCTCTGCAGAGGCTGGGGGACTGAGGTGGCAGCCCTTCCTCCGTACTCCAATATGTCCGCGGCATTTGTTTTCCTCTATAAATCAGACTTCCTTAAAAGACTAACTGAGCAAGAAATATACTTCTTATACTGAAGTGCTGTATTACGCAAATATTTTTCTAGGCTAAGTGTCTTTATTGTGTAAAACATTTCCTGCTTTAAGATACTTATTTTACTGTCTGTTTTAATCATATCTTTTGAAATGGTCTCAATAGATTTTTCTATTCGTAACATTATGACACTTGATAAGATGATTGATTATGAAGTGTTGAGAGCCCTGCCATGTGATCATTTATTTTTAAATACACATTTGTACTAGCCAATGCTTAAATTTCTTGCAGGAATACATAAGAGATGCGAAACATAAAGCTTGAGTCTGATCGGATCTGATGCCTCTGGAAATAGAGTGCCACAGTACTGTGGTCTTAAAATAACAGATTCTGACTGAAACTGGA
>NC_133896.1:28973371-28983371 GCF_964199755.1 Larus michahellis | reverse complement strand
AGCATAACTGAAGTAATGACAAAGAAAGATTGAATCTAAAGAAATAAAATAAATTTTACAGTTAAAATATATCTGGATTGGGGTTTTTTGAAGTAAATTAATCTCTTGTCTGCTTATGCCTTGATATTTTTTAATTATAATGAATTCCAGTCAAGTGTTTAATTCTTCCCATTTTTCTCTCCTAGTTATAGTATCTACTGTGTATGTAGGATTCCTTTAGATACACAAGTAATTTTATAGGATCTCAGTTTTTCATAGACCTGATGTAAATGCGCAAACTTAAAAAACACAAGACAGCTTTTCCTGGAAAACCTCTCTGCATCTCCAGAAAGGCCACTAACTCTGTGCCAGGCGAGATGAAATTAGAGTGATGAGGGTGAGAAGAAAAGTCTTCCCAGCAAGGTGCTAGAACAAAGAGAGAACCAAATGCAGAGTTGTGACCGGCTCAGAGTTCTTTCTGTGGGCTTCTTACAGCACATTGTGTCTTTCATCAGAAGGTACAGCACCCAGTCCGGTTCATAATAATGTAATAAGATTAATAGGCTTCAGATCTGTTGAGGCTTTTTCGTAAATCTTAAGTTTACACATCCAAATACATCCAAATATATTCAATATTTACAAATCTAAGTAGTACTTACTAGATTTAACAAAGATGTCCCTGCATTGGGGTTTGCATTAAAGTAAGAGGATCAAACTTCCTTTGTTTTATAAAATTTAGCAAATTTTATGACAGACATTTTCTGTGGCGGTATTAAATTAAACCTTCAGAATTTATTTAAGGTAATGCATACTGGATGTGGTAAAAGGATGTTTTTCTCCTTCCACAGTGCTGCAAGGTGTAGAATATGCTTATACAGAAGGACTTACATATGTGTAACACGAATATTTTTATATACATCCATTTAGATTGCTGAGTTACGTGGATGACTAGAACAATGAGAGAAACACAGGGGGATTCATGTTTATAAGTTATTGGTCATAAAGAGTCCTTTAAACCACAAATTATTAGTGACAGAGAGAGCATGGCGTTTGCATTTCTTAGTGTGAAAAGACCTAACTTCCAAGTACAGCTGTAAGGTTTGCGTGTGTAAACAGTATTTGCTCCAAGTATAGTTTCTGCCTTTAAAAGACAGGAATGTTTACCACATTTTCTTTATGGTCAGGTATAGCAAATAAGATACAAGAGGTTTTTTAGCATATGTTTTGTGTCCAGATCTTCACTATGCCATACCCAAAGCCGGTGGCTCGCTGTGAGTTACTTCCATGTGATGCTGCATTGATTAGCTAAATGCAAAGGACTGTAAACAACAACAATAATTCAAACAAACAAACAAACAAAACCCTAACAAACCCCAAACCCTAAGTTTCAATCAGGCCATGTAGGAAAATCAAACCAAATGCATGGATGGGGTTTATAAGTGGTAGTTTTATTAAGTATGTATGCAAACATAAAAATAGAGTAGATAGTGGTGAAAAAAGTTATAAAATTAACCTCAAAATCCCAGAATTCTTGGTGCTAGTAAACCACATAGCAAATCACTATTTGCCCTTTTCATTACAGTCCCTAATTTTTATCCCACTCTGGGTCCTTTTCCTGATCCTTTCTCCTTTAATGTAGTGTAGAGAGAGTATTTTGAGGGTTATCACAACCTATGAAACTTTAAAACTTATGCTGCTTTTACATCCAGACTAAAATATCTGTCAGCCATTTTACAGGTCTCTTGTAAAATGAGAGTTGGACTTTTTTAGACACAGAAACTACAAAATTGCCATAATTTACAATTAATTACAAATCTGCTTATTAACTTTATACTTTTTAAGTGCCTGCCCTTAATCCTTTTATCCTAAAAGGCAGCCTTTCAGAGTGCTCTGAAGGAGTGATAAAATTAACCAGCCTGAGCCCAGAGAGAAATTTCTTTCTGATTTCAAAAAAAAAACCTCTAGGTGAGCTAGGCAGCCTGGAGACACGGCTCCATCCATAGCTTCCCGCAGAGGAAGGGGCTGCCCAGCAGCTGCCCCGAGGGGGCAGGAGACGCCTGCCCGTGGGAAGGGCCATTGCTCCAGCTGCTCCCAGCCCTCATTCCTTCACCCAGCTTCTGGGTGGCTCTTTCCCAGCTGCCCCAGGGCCCAAAGTTTGATGAAAATTTTCTCCCTGCAAGACACAACAATATGTTTGCCCTGTGATCATTCAAGCAGATGAGTTTATTCTTGGTTTTTATTTTTTTCAACACAAGATTAGTTTATTTTGTTCAACAGCAGGAGGAAGGGAAGACTTTGAAGTAAATAATGTACTGTGTATATCATGCCACCTAAATGAATACATTACTTTTCATTTTGATTTCTGATTGCATTTGCGGGTAACCATTATTTACCAAGCTAAAATGGGTTATTTGCAGTGTTGCTGGAACATACCTCATGAACGCGGCAGTAATTACTTACCTTCATTAAACAATTACAACTAGTATTACCATCACTCCCGTTACCCATCTCTCTAATGCAGTAAATTAGAGCCTGGCTTCTTTGCTTGCTTCCTTAAAATCTAGCTTTTCGCTGTACAAATATGATATGAACTCCAGTTTTAAGATTTACCTTCCAGTCAACTCTTACTCACTTTGTCATTGACTGAGTTTGCCAATGGGTGTTGGTAGCTAAGGTAGAGAAGCAGGACACAGAATAGTAGTCTAAAAATTAGCTCCTTTCATAATTTAAAAAAAGAAAAAATACCTTCCAACCAGTTTGTTTCCACACTACCTCCAGAAATTATTATTTCTGTAAATCACTACTAGTCTGTTTTTTAATAGCTTTGTATACTTCATGGTGAGACAGCTATTGAAAGTATTAAGGAATGTACTGTGCTTTTTTGTAATTTTTTGTTAAATCTCTTTTAGTAGTCTGAGTTCCTGTGTCTTCAAAGTAAAACATTATCTAATAAAGAGATTTGCCGAACAGTGAAAAACATTCTTTACATCTTTCTAATGTAACTTGTTTACCAAACAAAACTATCCTCAATAAAAAGTTTGAATTAATAGATACTTTATAATCCTTTTCTGAAGGACAATAAATCTGAGCTGTTTCATAAAATAAAAAGACCGACATTTTGATTCAGACAACATCGACATTTTGGAAGTTTTACATTCCAGCAGATCTAGATACCGTGAGCGTGTCTTACTGAATTTCACTTGTTGAGACAAGATACAAAAGACAGAATTAGATTTTAAGATACCTCTGGCCCAAACCATGTCAGGCTAAAAAAACCTGGCCATGAAACCAGATGTTTCACAAGAAGCTCTCTGGGCTTCTCATTCTTTTCTACATTTAATTTAGTGGTCTTCAAAAGAGAGATGTCAAACTTAAAAAGACTGGCAGTGACAGAAGGTGTATGTATTTCTGATGTACTCTTCATCTTTCAAAATTTGAATTCCCTGCCTTAGCTGCATGTTCGGTGGAACGATAAGAGAATGCTCACAGCTCTTCTCTTGCCTGTGTTTTGAGAGTCCTTACTCCGGGCAGAAGCATATTGTAATGGAAGTTTCCATGACTTCGTGCAAAGTGCCCAACTTGAGCCAGACAACCCTAACACAGATGTATGAATACATTCTATGAGACATTGCTATTTGTGGCTGAGGATGAATCCTGGAAACTACAAGTTTTCAGGCTACAACTGCAGTAAAGAGCAAATTTAATCTCTATCTGCAAAGATCTGGTGACTGGACTCCAGAATAGTACTGTGCATATAGCAGAGAAGTTTGAGAAGCTCTTCCAATTTTGTATGGCTGCCCATCACCCCAGGAGGCTGGTGAGACAAAGTCTCCTTTCTCCTAGCCAAACCCACCAATTTGTTTTCCTCAGTAGAACTGGACAAAAAAAATAGCTCAGGAATTTGATGGGCTGCGCTACATATGATTTCATCTGTGTAGGGGGAGTTGTAAATGGGCCGGTTTTGTTGGCTTTATATTTGTCTGGTGCCACTGAATGGTACCGAAGAGCTTAAGCGGTCACCAGTATCTAGCTCTGTGCTGTAGTGGTTTTGTTCTTCCAAACAGTCACTTTGGTTTTGCCTCTTAAGACACATTTTTAAACAGAACAATTTTTCTAAATATTAAACAGGACTAATGAATTTGAGTGTGTCATTAATTAAAGTCAGATGCATTCTGCTCCAGTGTTAAACCTGTTATGATCTCATTGATTTTGGTTTTGTCTTCTGATTTTTCTCTCTCCAGTCTTCTTCCCCCCCTCCCTGCTCTTGTTAAGTGTTTAAAGAGAATATCAATGTTTGTATCCTTAGTGTAATATGTTTTTCTATTTTCCATTACGTGTTTGATTAAGAGGAATTATAAAACCTGAGTTAGCTGTGGATTCATTGAGTTATGTTTCCATGTCAAGAAATTGATTAAGCAGACAACGGAAATCTTATCCAGAAGTATATTTAGGGTTGGGGGTTTTTTTCTTGTCAAGAAGTACTTGCAAGTTCTTTGTAGCTTTCAGTCTTTGATTCTTGAGCAATGTTTTCATAAGGAATATAATATTATTAAAATTGGTGATTTCTAATTGACTGTTTATAACACAAGAGAAGACAGTTAGATTACCTGGATTCTGACAGAAGAAAAATGAATTTATGTTTTACTACGCATTGATTGTGCTGGAAAAACAGCATCAGCTTTATTGTTGGCATTAATCCATTAATAGCACTGAGCTCATTATATGAAACTCTTTATTTTGTTATATTAGTGGGGCTCTCTTTCATTTTATAGCTGGCTTAAGTCCTGCTGAGATTCAGCAGTTATGGAAAGAAGTGACTGGAGTTCACAGTATGGAAGACAATGGCATTAAACATGGAGGGCTAGACCTCACTACTAACAATTCCTCCTCTACTACCTCCTCCACCACTTCCAAAGCATCACCACCAATAACTCATCATTCCATAGTGAATGGACAGTCTTCAGTTCTAAATGCAAGGCGAGACAGGTAATTCTGACAAGATTTCAACTGTGCTTATCTTTTGACATAAAGTTGTTGTTTAACATCGTAAGTCACGTATTTCCAATCACAAAATAACACTTAATACAGGTTACTTAAGAGATCATGGAGACTTGATTTTTCAGAACTTTTTATTAATGGGGCATCATTTTCAATAACGATGTCTAATTTTGCAGATGTGATGACAGTTACCTGCCTGTGGTTTTATAACACGTGAATTTATGGTAGTTTTGTTAAAAATTAGAAATCCCAGAGTAGAGTGTGCTGGTTTCGAGGTGTAAATGCAGAATTGTGGGCACTTTTGTAGGCGTGTAATTTCATTCATATTTGAATTAACACATCTGGCAGTCAGGCCCTTACATATATATGTACATATATCTTAGTTGTCAAGGCCGTAATACAGTCCAAAGACTCCATTAAGAAGTGCTTTAAAAATTAGTACATTAAAGCAGTTCTCATATTGTTGATCTCTTGTGAAGAAAAGCACTGAATTTTCCTTCTTTTATGCACAACAGTAACGTAGTTGATACATTTCATACAAATTTTCAGTAGTGTTGGTGTAATACAGTGGAATTCAACCATATGGATAAAGTTAAAATAATTTTTCAGGTGTATTGATGGATATTTTTTACTGTTCCTTATTTTCAAGTACTGGATTAAATGCATACAAGAGTACATAGCACTTACTAGTAAATATTTTAGTATAGTCACATGTAGATGATCTCAACATAAGATGAAATTTAATCTGTATCTACATAACCTAAAATTGTAAATAATTGTGTTATCAAATAAACATTCCATTTAATTATTTTAATATTTACAATAGGAGACTATAATTTAAGCGTCTCTGGTCCTCATGTGACTGAGAAAACATTTTTCTATCGTTATTTTGTATTATTCCAAAACTGGTATTTCTCTGAATACCTTTATAGTAGTACTTTTAGTTAGCGTTACTTTTGTGGTTAATATCTCAGAGAAAGGTTCTTTGCTTCAGGATGCGTAGCTGACACCCACCTCCATGGGACAGTCCCCTGAATTTCTTTGATAACTGTACATTTCTTTGATAGCTGTAACCATTGCGGAGGTTCCAGAAAAAGACACAGAATACAGCCGGGGTTTTTTATGAAGCCAAGTAGCTAATGGAAGCAACGCCTGTGAACAAAAATATTTGCTAATGGAAGCATTATTTTTACACACATTAAAGCAGAAAATCCAAATAATTTGTAGTAACATTCACGATACTCCTAAACTCTGACTGTCCGTCTTCAATATTTCTTCTCAGAATTGATCACTTCTGAGTATATTTTTTATTTATAGGTAAATGTTACACCAAGGTCATATGGCAGAATTAGCATATGGTATTATACAGTCATCTTATTTTTTCATCCTTTATTAACAGTCATCTTTGGCTCTATTTCTTCTCTAATTGGAACATCATCTAGCCTTGGCAGTTGAACTATTCAATAGAACGATTAAATTTTTCTGACTGCTCTGAGCTAAATTGACCTGTTTTGACCTGTTTGTCACTGATCGTAACCTGACAGGCGCTAGCAGCCTCCAACGATTATGGCTTTTGAGATGAATCTGATGCCTTATTCTTTTGCTACAGCTCGTCACATGAGGAGACTGGGGCCTCCCATACTCTCTATGGTCATGGAGTTTGCAAATGGCCTGGCTGTGAAAGCGTTTGTGAAGATTTTGGACAATTTTTAAAGTAGGTGGTTTTTATTCGTTGGTACTGGCTTGTTTGAGGCGAGGGAAAGGCAATGGCAAACAAAGTTTTACTGTAAATCACGTCAGAGATTTTTTTGTGTATTCCAAGCAACTGGATAATCGAGGCTATCTGCAGAGGGTCAAATTGTTATCCTTTCTTTCATGTCAAACACTTTTCCAGGCCTTTCAGTAGCACAGTGTTTAATCCTCTTATTATCCTTTACTGGAATGGAGCCTCAGAAAATTTGAAGAAATGCTTTAGATTGTATATTGGATAGTAAGGATATGAAAAAGCACGTTTTAAATGCTGACAGTTTGCGTATAGTGGGAATTAACGTGTATAGTATAAATAAAAAAGCACAAAGGACTAAGCGTGACCATTTAACTTTCACTTGCTAATTTATTTTTGCTTTTACTTTTGTATGTGCACAAGACACAGTAAAAAAGCGCTGTGAACAGGTGGGTTTGCACCTTTCAGGACTGAACAGTGATGTCAAAAGTTTTCACTTACAGTATTTGGGTTTGCCAGCTATTGTTGAAATCAGGGCATTTAGAAAATAGGTGACACAGCTTGTGCTTTTCATCTGCAGCTTCAAACTACAATGGGTTTCTGCATTATTTTTTTTTAAAGTATTACTAGTATTCTGTGTTCATTTGAATTTGCAAGAACAACACTGATTCTCTACCTATGTACATTATGGACTGGTCTTTGTCAGAAGAGCTGTACTCATTTTGGCATGCAATAGATCTTAATGGAAAGCTACAGATAGGCTTATATAGATGAGTAACTTCAGGGGCTGAGACTCTTATGTTGTCATGGTGCAGCTAACAGGGTGAATGAACTGTTTCATGCTTCATCAACAATTAAGTTAATTAGCTCATTTGAAATTGCACTGCTTTGTTGCCAGGATGTTGGCAGAAACATCAAAAAGATGTGTTTACAAATGGTAGACTACAGGGTATATAACAGAAGCACCTTAACAACAGACCATAAGTACTCGGTATCGCAATAACTTTTATATCAGAATTATAGCAATACTTTTCATAAAGTATTTGCAATGCTTTCTCCATCTTTCATGCTGTCTTTCAGTTTTAAGTGAAGTAACTTATACTGACTTGCAAATCTGAGATAAGTATCACTCGTGATAAATTTTTGTTTACAAGTGCATTAAGTGGAATGTCAAAATAATGGCTTTTTATTGGAGAAAACTGGATAAGGATTTAAAAGAACCTGATTTACATAAGTTTGTATTAAAAGGAAAATGAAATCTCCCAAATGCAACCTAGTGTTCTAAGTATTATTAATACTAAGAATTTAAATTCATTTAACTCAAGCATTCTCCTTTTCAAGAAAAAACTCCATTTTCTAAATACGGCCGTCCTTCTAGGCTATAGTGATGCTAATTCTGTGGGCAGACTTTGCACATCCATTATGTCAGGTCTCTCGTTATAATCCACGATCACTAAAACCATTTTGATTAAGGCGGTGTAGTGCTAGGTTTACAGATGCTCTTGCTTTTCTGAACCAAATAACCCTGGAAAATGTGAAAGCGACATATAACATCTTGATAATTCTGGGGCAGAGTCAGTCAGGGTTTACAGCAGTGTCATGGCTTTTGTCCTATGCACCATCAAAAAAATGTTTGAGAATATTTTATTATTTCTTCTTTTCATTCAATTCTGTCTTCTATGCCCTTAAAACGAATAAGAAGTCACGGTGCTGAATAGGCGAGGTTGTTTATGAAATAGAAATATTCCTTCATTTTACACTAGCGTTGAGATGGAAATCAATACATAACCTTGCATTAGATTCTTTAGTACCTTTTCATGTTCACACTAATGCAAAATCCCCATTACAATTAAAAAACATTTTCTTTCAATTAAATATCAACTTTTAGTCCAAAGATTGACCATTTTTCCAACCCATTAACTTTATAGGGGATGACAGGACTAATGTCTGTAGTTTTCAAGGCTTTGCTCTTAGTCTAATCTTTGTTACGATGTTTTAGGTTCTCTGACTTGAAACAATATGATACCTGTGTTAAGAGAGTTAATGCAAGTATATTGTACCAAAATGAAATATTAATAAGGTACACTATCCCAGTCTAGTAGTGTGTATTTCTATAATATGCTTATGACAGCTTTGAAGAGTGCCTGGTTTACAAAGTGAGCTCCAACTTCTTGTGCTCAGAAAATGGTTTACCTAGCAGCTTGATTTAAAAAAAAAAATACTGTGCAGAGCATCTGAGAAGGAGGATTAAGATAGAAAACACTGGCTTTGCTTTACTTTCTTAATAATGGAAAGGATTTAGGGCGAAGTGACGAATAACTTGCAATAAATGGCTATAGCCACAAAAGCTATTTTCACCTTCATTTTTGTTTATCCAGTATGAATGGTTTTTATTTTTAAGATAATTTGAGGACCCTTTGATTATGTAGAATTCTTTTGAGATATTCTGAATAGCTAAAGGAGTTACACTTTTTGTGCTGGGGACTAGATTCATGTTTGGAAATGTATGCATTGGTTTCAAGAAAATATAGCCGATCTTCTCCATAATATATTTCTGTATATATAGGAAAACCTAATCCTGTATCTTTTCTTTGATATTCTTCAACTATAGACACAAACACAGTTTGTGTTTTATGGAGTAATTTTCTATCTTGACAAGAAGGTGTTCGATTACAGTTGCTCATGTACACAAGATCAGTTTTGACTGTACGGTAAAAATAATCACTTTTGGCTTAAGAAAAACTTCAAAATGTAAAGACAGGTCAGAAAAAGTTGTGACTTAACTGGAAAGATGACAAGATTTAAAAAAAATAAATGCCAGGCACTGAAACAATTAGAAGAGTGCCAAAAATGCTTATGAAAATCCAGAATTTTGGTGTGAAACAGGTGCTGACAGAAACTAATTTTGCGGTCTCTAAGTGAGGAGCCCAGTAGATCACTAAAAGCATTTAAGAGTAGTTCTTCGTGATGCTTTTTTAAATGCCAGAGTGCAATAATATATGACAAAACTTCATTGTATTTTGTCTGCAAAATTAATTATCATTCCATTGCTCCTAAGTCAGTCGGGGTAGGAAGGATTTGACTTTTAGAGCTTAAACCGAAAGGTTTACAATAAAACATTCCAGCCAGCAGGGAAGCGTTCTTTAACCTGCGTGCAGCAGACACCAGCAAACATAACACAAGCTACAGTACAAAGACAGGTAATGTTTTCATCTGTGGAGACAAGGGAAAAAAAATCATGCTGGAGAAGATAGGCCGGCTTTGCAACAAATTGTGTTTATTTCTGGGGCAAGAGAGCAC